>NW_013652462.1:0-62633 GCF_000499385.1 Eimeria necatrix
GCTGCTGCTGCTGCTGCTGCTGCTGCTGCTGCTGCTGCTGCTGCTGCTGCTGCTGCTGCTACTGCTACTGCTGCTGCTGCTTAGAGGGGACTCGCGCTGCTGGTTCCTGGGGTGTCCGCAGGGCTTAGCAAGTCTGGGGACTCTGCTGCAGCAGGAGCAGCAGCAGCACCAGCAACTCCAAGAGCAGCAGCAGCAACAGGAACAGCAGCAGCAGCAGCAGCAGCAGCAAAATCAGCCAGTGTTGCTGCCGAACCCTTAGTAGACCCCTCAGCAGCTCTTGCTGCCTTTTGGGAAGAAGATGAGGCATTTGGCTCAGGGGGCTGTGCGCAGTGGAAGCAGGTAACCATGGCTAGGGTTTAGGGTTTAGGGTTTAGGGTTTGGGGTTTAGGGTTTAGGGTTTGGGGTTTAGGGTTTAGGGTTTAGGGTTTAGAGGTTTTGGGCCTGTTTGCTTGCGCAGCACGCACTTGAAGAGTTTGGGGAAGCTGCAGGAGGCAGCAGCAGGAGCAGCAGCAGCGGAACGCTTTCGCGCAGCACCAGCAGCAGCAACAGCAGCAGCAGCAGCAGCAGCAGCAGCAGCAGCTTCGCGCAAAGCGCCAAATCTTCCAAAGAGAATATAAAGCTGCTGGAGAAGCAGCTGCAAATATTAGCAGCACTTTTGGAAGAAGTGACACAAGAGGGCCCCTGTGTTGAGGGGGGCCCCCCTGAAACAGCAGCAGCAGCAGTGACAGCAGCAGCAGCAGCAACAGCAGCGGCAGCAACGGCAGCAGCAGCAGCTGAAACTGCAGATTTAAGCGCAGCAGAAGCTGTAGAAGCAGCGAGACAAAGTGCAGAAGCGGCACAAGCTACGGAAAGAGCAGCAACTGCAGCAACTGCAGCAGCAGCAGCAGCAGCAGACGCTGTGGTCGCAGAGGATATTGGTGCTGCTGCTGCTGCTGCCGCTGCTGCAACAGACTCTTTGCGCAACAGCAGCAGCAAACCTAACTAGGGAACGCGCCAAGCAGGGCCCCTTAGGAGGCCCCTAGTGGGCCCCCGAAGGGCCCCCGTAGGGGGCCCCCCAAGGGGGCTCCCCAAGGGGGGCCCTCTAGGGGGCCCCTATGGGGCCCCCCAAGGGGGCCCCTAAGGGGCCCCTTAAGGGGGTCCCTAAGGGGCCCCTTTAAGGGGCCCCTTAGGGGCCCTAAGGGCCCTTAGGGGGCCCTTAAGGGGGCGCCTAAGGGGGGCCCCTTAGGGGCTGCTTAGGGGTTTTTGTAGGGGGTTTGCACTAAAGGGCCCCGTCTAGGGGGCCCCCAAGGGGGCCCCCATGCGTGGGGGCCCCTCCTAGGGTTCAGTTAGTTGTATAATGCAAAATTCAAATAAAATAGTGTCGAGGTGATGTGCTCGGGAAGAAGTTGAAGGGCCGGCTGGGGTGTACGTACACCCGACGCCCCACAAAAGGCAGTGCTGCGTTGCTGCAGCATCGCATGCAGCAGCAGTGAGGTGTACGTACACCGGAAACAAAAAGCGTCGGGGCAGGCCCTCTGGAGTGTCTCTACGGCACAACGACCCGCACGGGAAGCACTTCAAGTCACTTTATTTATTTTGCTGCTGCTGCTGCAGCCCAAGCGCAGCAGCAGAAGCAGCATCTAGTTGTCCCGGAACTGTGGAGCCCGGCTAGCTAGCTCCTAGGCCAGCCTCTCAACTAGTCAGCCAAACACCTAGCCCGTCGGCTAGCCAGCCAGGCCGGCCAGCCAGCTTGCTGGCGAAGCAGCTAGCCATCTGAGCCAGATAAGGGTCAAACAAGCCACCTCCGTGGCTAGCTAGCTAGCTAGCTAGCTAGCTAGCCAGCCAGCTAGATGACCTCCCGGAGCAGCAGCACAGCACCCGCCAGGACAAGTACAACCCTATGTGTCAATTTATCCATACACAGTACATGCGCATGCATATACACAAAATATATATAGAATGCATTATACACAATAAGAGAATTGATTTAACTAAAGAGGATACATTCGCGAGCAGCAGCAGCAGCAGCAGCAGCTGCTGCAGCTCGGGCGTTGGGCTGGCGCTCAAGCTAGCTTTTGCGAAGAAGGGCGGAGCAGCAGCAGGTCTTTTTGCACAACTATTACAAATGAAAGCCAGAGCAGGGAAAAGGAAGAAAAGAAAGACAATAAAATGCATTTGCATGCAGCGGCCCAAAGGCGCCACTTGGATCTGCATTACTCCTATTGTGGCAGTGCGCAGCCACGCGCTGCAGCCCCACAGCCAAATGGTCAGCAGCAGCAACGCAGCAGCAACGCAGCAGCACGCAGCAGCAGCGCAGCCGCACGCGGCAGCAGCGCAGCAGCAGCGCAGCAGCAGCGCAGCAACACGCAGCACACATACGGGGAGCTCCCGCTCCCCTTTGGACGCACTTGCTACCTGCAGCAGGCAAAATGCTGCTGTGGGTGGCTGCCGACTGCAGCAGCAGCAGCAGCAGCAGCTCATCCCAGAGTAAGACAAAAATACAAATATGAAAGCCTGCTTTCTTCTTGGCCAGCGAGGATCTGCTGCAGCTCCCTTGAGGTGTCTAGACACTGCAGCGGCTCCACCCTTCTCGGCGTTGCTGCGGCTTCCCGCCTCCAGGCCGTCGGCCCTAGGGTTTAGGGTTTAGGGTTTAGGG
Organism: Eimeria necatrix; assembly: GCF_000499385.1. Taxonomy (NCBI): domain Eukaryota; phylum Apicomplexa; class Conoidasida; order Eucoccidiorida; family Eimeriidae; genus Eimeria; species Eimeria necatrix. Next base: position 2,636 of record NW_013652462.1, read on the forward strand.
TTAGGCGGCCCTCCCTCGCCTGGACCACGAAGCCTGCTGAGCACTAGAACTAGCTGTGGCCTCCGCGGCTGGGAGGCTGCTGCCCATGGCCTTGTCGAGGTGGTGGTGGGGAGTATCTAGGGTTTAGGGTTTAGGGTTTGGGTCCCGCGCCGGCTTCGTGGCCGCCGCCAGCCTCGCCCCAGCCCGGAGCCGAAAGCCCAAACCCTAAACCCTAAACCCTCGGGTGCGGCGCCGGGCGGCGCGGCGTGCGCGGGGGCGGGGTCGCGGGGCGTGCGTGGGGCGGCGGCGGGAACCGCGGAATTAGGGTTTAGGGTTTCGAGCTAGGGTTTGCGTCAGTGCCACCAGGCGAATTCGGTGCAGTCCTTGGTGAAGACGGAGTAGACCTTCCTGCGGAACATGCGGAAGCCGCTCTCCGCGCAGAACAGCAAAAACTTGAGCTTGTAAGTTTCCAAATAAGCGTTGCGGCGGCCCTGCTTGAGCTGCTGCAGCGCGTTGCTGAGCCGCTGCAGCAACGCAGCATTTGCATGCGCCTTCTCCGTCTTGGGCGGGAGCATCCCGTGGGGCGGCGGCGCGTGCGGCGTGTGCGCAGTGAGCCGCGTCCACCACTCGCCTTCGGGCCGCTGGCCCAGCAAATTGAAAACACTAACAATTGCGTCAAAGATTAAAAAGCGAAGTCCGAGTTGTTCAACTCTTCTGCTGCCTTTCAGCTTCCCCAGGTCCGACTGGTGGTGCCGCAGCAGGCAGGCCACCAGCCCCTCGGCCACGCCGGTCAGCCACAGCATTTCCTGCGAAGTCAGAAACAGCTTCGACAGCAGCTGGTGGGCCTGCCGCAGCAGCGGCGCGGCCTGCGGGGCTTGTTCAACTCTTGAAAGAGCTCTATTTGGATCAAAATATCTTAAGATTCTTGTTTTGTCTACTAGCGGGAGTCTGCAGAAGGGGTGGGCGTAGACTCCGGCGAAGAGGGGGGGGGCTTTCACTTGCGGCTCGGGCTCGCCGTCGCCGCCCTCTTCGCTGCACGACGGGCCCTCTTCTGCTGCTTCCGCGGCTTCCGCTGCTGCTGCTGCTGCTGCTGCTGCTGCTGCTGCGGACGGGGAGGAGGGGGGCGCGGGAGCGCTCGACGGGCCCGGCAGCGCTATCACGTCGTCGTCCGCCTCGTTGCTCTCTTCGCCTTCCGTGTGCCTCTCCGACGAGTCGTCTTCCGCCTCTGCTGCTGCTGCTGCTGCTGCTGCTTCCGCCGCTGCTGCTGCTGCCTCCGCCTCCGCCGCTGCTGCTGCTGCCTCCGCCTCCGCCGCTGCTGCTGCTGCTGCTTCCTCCAACTCGTCCTCCGAGTCCTCCACAATCTCCAGCGCGCCTTCCTCGTCGTCGCTGTCCTCGTCGCCCGCGCCAGCAGCAACGAGCTCCGCAGCCAGACGCTCCTCGTCCACTGCTGCTGCTGCTGCTGCTGCTTCTGCTGCTGCTTCTGCTGCTGCTTCTGCTGCTGCTACGTCCAGGTAGCGAATCCCAGACTCCTCCTCCGGCTTCTTCATTGAAAGGTCCAGGGCCTCTGGTGTAGGCAGTTGCCTTTCTCTTGCTCCCTGCGCTTGTGCTGCTGCTTGCATCAGTGCAATAGCAGCAGCTGCTGCTGCTCCGGGGGGCCCCCGGGGCCTCTCCGCGGCGCCGCCGCCCTCTTCTTCCTCTTTTACTGCTGCTGCTGCTTCTGCTGCTTCTTCTGCTGCTCCTTCTGCTGCTCCTCCCTCTGCTGCTTCCGGCTTCTCCTCTGCCGGACTGGAGCCCCCGTAGGCTTCTCGCCAAGTAATTTTCGGAGCTCCATCTTCTCCATTCGACAGCAAAGTCGACAGCAGCGGGAACCTTCCTGCTGTTCCGTCCAGGCCATGGTCCACCGGCCTTTGAGTAGCAGCAGCAGCAGCAGGCATCAGCTCCAGCGGCATCACCGGCATCACCGGCCTCTGCCCAGGGAAGCCAGCAGGCAAGATGGGAACTGGCCGCCCGTCGCGCGAGCGCTTTCGCTGCTGCTGCTGCTGCTGCTGCTGCTGCTGCTGCGGCAGCGGCAGCGGCAGCGGCAGCGGCAGCGGCGCCTGCGGTTGTGGCTGCGGCTGCTGCTGCGGCTGCTGCGGCCGCGTCTGCTGCAGCTGCAGCTGCAGCTGCAGCTGCTGCTGCTGCAGCAGCGCCGGAGGAGGGACTATGGGCGGCCCCTGCGGCGGCCGCACCACCGTTTGACGCCGGGAAGAGCCCGGCTGCTGCTGCTGCTGCTGCTGCGGCGGCAGCAGCGGCGGCGGAGGCATCTGCAGCAGCGAAGAGGGCCCCGGTATCGGGTGCGGCGGCATTGGCATGCCGTGGGCCATCCGCGGCACGGGCCGCAGCGGCTGCGGCCTGGGCAGCGGCAGCTGCTGCTGCTGCTGCTGCTGCTGCTGCGGGGGCTTCACAGGCTGGGGAAACGGGACAGGACCTCCAAGTATTGATTCGGGAAGCATCGGAGGGGGCAGATGCAGCGGCTGCTGCGCAGGCGACCAGGGAGCCGACAGCGCGCTAGAGGAGCGCATGGCCTTAAGCTGCTGCACCTGCTGCAGCTGCAGCTGCTGCAGCTGCTGCAGCTGCAGCTGCTGCAGCTGCTGCAGATGCATGTTCTGCAAATCCTGGAGTTGAGACAGGTACTGCTCAGCGGAATTCATTGCTGACTGGCTCCTCAACTGCTGCATCAGCTGCTGCTGCTGCTGCTGCTGTTGCTGCAGGAGCTGCTGCAGCTGCTGCAGCTGAAGCTGCTGCAGCTGCTGCAGCTGCATGAGCTGCGCTATGGCTGCTTGATCCTTCGCCTGCTGCATCTGCTGCAGCGCGATGTTCTGTCTATGCCGCTGCTGCTGCAGCGTGTCCCGATCGGGGCGCCGTTCCCGTGAACTCGCGCACTGCTGCTGCTGCTGCCCCGACTCTGACGGCCGCTGCCCACCTGCTGCTGCTGCTGCTGCATCTCTGGCCCTCCGGGCCTCATCCCGCTGCTTCTCATGCACTCGCTGCGCCTCCATGATCTCCGGGGGAGGTGGCCCTCTCTGCATCCGCTGCATCTGCTGCATCTGCTGCAGCTGCTGCATCTGCTGCAGCTGCTGCAGGTGCTGCAGGTGCTGCAGCTGCTGCATGTGCTGCAGGCCGGGTTCTCTGAGCCCCATGGGAAACCCGGGAGGGGGGACCCCAAGCCGAACTTGCCCCATCTGCATTTGCTGCATCTGCTGCAGCTGCTGCTGCTGCTGCTGCAGCGAAGCCATCTGCTGCGAAACCGCTTCATGCTGCAGCCGCATTGTTTGCCTGACAGTGTTCTGCTTCTGCAGCCTCCGCACCCGCTGCACATGCTCCAGGCTGTCCAACTCCTCCAGCAAATCATTCCCATCATCTTGCTGCTCCGTCTTGGCTCTTCGCTCCCCTGCTGCTGCTGTTTGCTGCTGCTGCGGAGCAGCAGCAGAAGTTCCCTGCTGCAGCCACCACTCAACAGAAGTAGCTCCTCGAGAGGCCCGCGTTCTGCTGGCCTCGCCGCTGCCGCTCCAGTCAGCTGAGCTGCTGCTGTGTCTGCTGCTGCTGCTGCCGCTCCAGCTGCGCACGCTGCTCGTGCTGCTGACGCTTCTGTGGCTTCCGCTGCTTCTATGGCCGTTGCCGTCGGGGCCATCTCCTGCTGCTGCTGCTGCTGCTGCTGCTGTTCCATCATCGACTTTGGCCATCTTCCGCGGCGGCTCCTCTGCTGCAGCAGCAGCTTCTGCTGCTGCAGCAAGCGCGTGCAGCTTCGTTTCCTCTGCTGAAGTGCCTGGGGGAGCAGCAAAAGAGGTGCTGAGTGCAGCTTCAGCCAGCTTCCGCAGCAGGTCTTCGGAGGGCCTCTCGGGGGCCCCCGAGGGGGCCCCCGAGGGGGCCCCCGGGGGGCCCACCTCGGGGGCCCCCTTGGGGGCCTCCTGCCTGGCCTCCTGGGGGGCCTCCTCTGGGGCCCCCCCGGGGCTCCCCCCGGGGGCCCCTGCAGGGGGCCCCTCCGGGGGCCCCTCGGGGGGCCCTTCCGGGGGCCCCTCGGGGGCCTCGGACTCTTCGTCTGCTGCTTCCGGCTGCACCCCACAAGCCTCTTTTGCTTCTTCTGCTGCTAAGTAGCGAAGGCCAACAGCAAGTCTGCGGCTTCTGTTGAGGGCGAGGCTGCAAAAGGCCACCAGCAGCACAACTGCAGCAGCAGCAGCAACTGTCAGCAAAAGAGTAGATGCTGTGGAGGACCTGTGGAGGGGCCTCGGCCTGAAACTCCTAACGAAGTAGCGGTGGTTTTCTCCTGCTGCTGCTGCTGCTGCTGCTGCTGCTCCTGCTTCGGTGTCGGGGGATACCGCGGCTGCGTGCGCTGCAGCAGCAGCTGCTGCTGCTGCTCCGTCGGCCAGCAGCAAAGCGCCTCCTGCAGCAGCAGCTGCTGCGCTCCCGAGGAAGGCGCTCGAGAGAGACATTTGGAGAGGCAAGGAAAGGAAAATCTGAATTCCGTCTGAAGACAAAACAGAAAAAAAGATCAAAAATATTAAAAAGAAGCAGCAAAAGGGGAGCAGCAGCAGCAGCAGCAGCTCGGGTGCAGCAAAAAGGGAAGAAAGAAGACAAGAAGCAAAAAGAAAAAACGAAAAAACGAAGGAAACAAAAGAAGACAAGGGCACAGCGGCGCTGCAGCAGCAGCAGCAGCAAGACCACCGAGACGGGCACGCAGCAGAGGAGACAGGGCGCAGCAGCAGCAGCAGCAGCAGCAGCAAGCAGCAGCAAACTGCTGCAGAGACTAAAAGGCTGAAAGGGGAAGCAGCAGGAGGCCTGCAGACGAAATGGGTAAAAGGGCTGGGCAGGGTCACTTCAGCAAACCTTACTTGGGGGTTTGGGGTTTGGGAAGGGAAAGTGAGGGTTTAGGGTTTAGGGTTTTGTCGGTTTGAGCGTCTGAGGGACGCGTAAAGTTCCGAAGACGTTTTCCTCTTGTCTTCTCGCGAAACCATTGACGAGCCGCTGGGCTCTGCTGCTGCTGCTGCTCCTCCGCTGCTGCTCTCTGCTGCTGCCTCTGCCTAATTTGCTGCTGCTTCCTTCACTTGTTTATTTACTGTCTAAGTCGCTGGCAGCAGCAGCGCGCTGTCCTGAGTCTGCTGAGTCCAGTTGCCTTCGAGTGAAGCAATCACCCGGATCAGCAGCAGCAGCAGCACGAGCGGCAGCTGCAGCGGCAGCAGAGGCCTGAGATGGACACTGCTGAGCAGCCAAAGTAAAGAAAGAGGAAAGACGGAAAGAAGGCTGTTTCGAAGTGCCCCGGAGCAGCAGGGGAAAGACGTGTTGCTGCTGCTGGTGCTGTTGTTGCTGCTGCAGTTGGCTCTGCTGCCGCTGCTGCTCCAACCAGGACTCGCTCCCCAGGTGGCACTCACAACTTAGGGGTCAGTCCAGAATACAACAAAGAAGGAACTCGGGGAAATGTTTGCTTTTTGATTAACTTTACAAAGTCAAATCAATAGCAAGGAGAGGAGAGCCTGCCTCCTTTGCAGCGTCGAGTCAGAACGCTGTGGGCTCCCCCTGTGCTCGGCTGCCTCTGTGGGGGTTTTACTTGAAGCCGTAAAACAATTAAAATATATTGGAAAAATATGTTAAGTTGCTTTGATTCAAATTCGAAGAAATGTGACGATGGGGGCTTCCAAGGTTGCTCAGTCCCTGGGATCAGCGTGGCGAGCCGCCTCACGTGCCATGGCGGGGAGGATTCTCCGTCCCTCAGCCGGAGCCATTTGGAATTATTATTTTATTGAATTTAATCTGGAACTAACCATTTAATTCATTAATATGACCTTTCTTTGTCCTGGCATTTGCCGAGCCTAGCGTTGCCAGCGTCGATTCCGTGCACCCCTCTCCCACAGCACTCGCGAGCGTGCACAGGAAGCCGATGAGTTTCAATGAAAAACAACCATTGGTAACTAAACTATTTATGATTCCAGAAAGAACTTGTTGAAAAGTTGCGGTTTTTCATGTTTTGAAGGCAGTGGACTAGTTCAATGATCAGTGCGCGCACCGCTGCCCCACGCATTCCGTTCCTGTGCTCTGGACTCTGCTGCCTTATTTCCAGCGGCAGACACGCAGGAAAGGGCATTAACAGCAACAAGAACCAAATGCCTTTTTAATTGATGTGTCTTCAGCTACTTAAACGCAGAGTTCCCACCAGAAAAGTGCTCAGACTCGGGTGCGCGTCGCCTCTCCAGCAGCAATTCAGTTTCGATGCTGCCGCTAAAGCTGGAATTTGAAGCAGCTGCAGAGATGCTGCAGCGAATGCTTTAACAGAACCTTTCTGCTGCTGCTGCAGTTAACAGCACAGAGAGGCACATTCTACCTCTGCGTCTCGTCGTCCACCAGCAAACAAAATGGCATAAAAGTGTAATCCAGCTTTAGTGCCAGTTAACTGCAAAGAATCCGGATACAGTCAAATCCATACGGAAGAAAACCCAAATTTATCTTCAAAAAGCCAAAAGATTGGCTAAAATATGCAGCTATTCACTCACGGAAGGTTTCTCATCCCCAGAAAAGTAGGAAGGGCGTCTCGGTAAATTCTTTGCTATTTTTCTCACTTTGTTGGATATTATGAAGCCAATATTATTCATAAAGTAGAAATAAGCTAAATATGTGACTAGAAACCCAAAGAGGATGCAAGTGGCTTCCCAGTAGAACGGAAACTGTGTGCCAGAAGCTGAGCCAAAACATACTGCGCGCAAAGATACTGTAGCTGTGGTGACAGTAAATATAGTGACAAGAAAATGCGATGCCAGCAGCTGATTTAGTTGCTTCTGAGCCGTAAAGCGTTGCTAAGATGTTGTCCAGGCTCTTCCCATATGCAAAAATCTCCCTGAAGGTCGAAGATTTGCTCTAAGTCCTCTGATGTTCACATATGTCTGTGCGCCATGAGTCCACACTTTGAATGAAAACTCGAATATTGAACCGCTTTTACCATAGATTCGGCTATTAAAGAGAAAAAGGAGGAAATTATCTTCAAAGGGCACACGGCCTATGCAGCGGTCCACTTGCTGCCCTGATCAGCTGCCACTAAATGAAGCGGTATAAAGGAAAAATCCTCCTGTGCAAAACAAAGAAAAAAGAACTAAAGAGTTTGTTGAAACGCGTCAATCTTCAGACACGGCGAGTCGCTGTTGTGAGCACCAGCAGGCTGAGTTGAGCCCATCTGCCTGTTACCACATCAAAGCAGCTTCACCAGAAGTCAATATGACGGACAGTGTTTCTCACCAACTGCGTTACGTGAAAAGATAACCGAGGATTTCGTGAGGCTTTCTCTTTTGCCAGGGAAAAGTATTCGCCAACTTCGAAAAACTTGCATGTATTTTGAATCTAGAGAGTTGCTTTGAAGTAAGTTTACGCTGCGCGTTGGACCCAGCCAGTACAGATAAATAAAGACTTCAGATGGGCCCCAAGGATCGCACGCCCCTGCAATGATCCCCCTTGCCAAGAATACTGACAACCATATCCGCCTTCTGGAAGTTTCTTCGTTCAGTTATCCCCAGCCAAAGCTGAGCCCCACGACAGCAAAAAATCCCCAGGTTTTAGCTGGTGCTTGAGAAAATGGAGGGGTATAACTGGGCATCTTACTAACAAGGCCCATTAAAAGCCAACAAAAACTGCATCAGATGAGTAAACAAACTGCCACGTAACTCCTCCACAACCTCAAAATTCATTGGCAATTAACACTGGATTGGCTGGTGCAGTGCGTGGCTGTACACTCTTAGCCCAGCAGAAATCCACAGCAGTGCCACGAGCAGGTACAAACATGATCGACAAAATACCTCGCAGATTTCGCCATCACACTCGACACAAACCTCTTTTCCTTCTTCATAATTTAGCTTTTTTGTGCACTGTTATTTAATTCGCAACATCACCCAATCTCGAAGCCCTATACTGACCAGTTAATTTGACCAAATACGCCAAGTGCTGGACCGTTGAGCACACTTAATACAGGCCGTTTGTAAAGGTGATTGTACTGTTTTGAGTTACAAAGTTTTTGTGGAAAGGCTGTTGGGGAAACGGCTCAAGACTAGGAATCAGGAAAGGGTCACAAAGTGTGCCTAGTAAGCAGACTCCGAGCGTTTGCAGGCAAAACTAATCAATAAAAAGACATTTCTTGCGAGTTTGGACGAAGTGAGTGGCCAAAGCTGCGGGCTACGTTCGAAAATGCAACGGTAGTTGTGTTCCGTCCGAAGAACAGCGAGATTTTTCTGGCCCTTCAGAAGAAGACTGTGCTTAACAAGGCTAGTCGATTTATTGCAATTACAGAAAAATTAACGCCAAAAGTCGCTGCAAAGGAAAGAGCGATACCGACGGCAAGGCCATAAGAAGTTGTTAACGAGACCCAAGTGAATCTGCTGCAGGTTGCACCGAAACAAGGGCTGCGTGCTGTGACCTAAATAGAGCCACTGGAAATGTTTTTGCCTGGTTTATTTGAAGCAACGCCTGTGTGTAGTAGGGAGGCAAACACGATCGATGGACAGGTCAGCACCCCTACCAATGATGGCAACGGCCTCCACCACGGAGCGCCTGTGCAGCAGCTTTTACAGCATTTACTACTACTCCTATAATGCATTAAACATTTTTGCTACTCTGCTTTTGACCTGCCATTTGTAAAGGCGCTTCACCTGTTGGACATTGGTTCTAAATAGACACAAGTAAGCATATGAAAAGTGAATGTAACTGTGGACTTTGCAAGACATGCTTTTCCTCTAGATTTCGGGACACTGCCTTTCTTAATTCTATGTTGGGAAATCTGCAGGCAGGTGATATGCACTTAAACAACTAGTCGAGGGGATGCCTGTTGCTGCCAAAGTCTCGTTGAAGGCACTGAGAGCCCTAGCAGCACGAGGAATCATCAACGTGTTTGCCTCATGTTAGGAATATGAGAAGTGCCCCATGCTTTGTAAAGATTATAGCTGGGTAGTTCCTTCTTTTGTGCTTCTCTGTAAACTGCAGAAATTCAAGAGTTCATAAAACCACGGAATGCCAACCCTGGGAATCATTACCCCGATGAGGTCACCTGAGCATGGCAGCCAGAGAGGAGGAAAAGGACCAACTCAATAGCTGTATCTCGTCAAAAGCGTATTTAAAAGGCCCTCTTTAAACAGATGCAGGTGACAAAATGGTAGGGAAAGTCCAAGAACAGCAGCAGGACCAGGCGATCACGAGCAGCAGCAACAGCACCAACAGCGGCAGCAGCAGCGAATGACACCGTGAGAAAGCACAGATTCCAGGCGTTTTGCTTCAGCAGAAAAGTGCAACAAAGTCAGCAGCAAGGTTAGTTTTTGTGCATTTACTTCGGGCTTTTGGGGACGCCTTAGAACACCACCGGCCTCTTTGGGGCCCCTCTGCCGACACGGAGCAGCAGCAGCAGCAGCAGGAATTGCAGCAGCAGGGGCGTCTCTTCGATTCTCACCTCTCCGCAACGTTCCGTGCCCAAACTTTCTTCTTTAGAAGGCGGTCAAGCCTCTCTTTCTACCCTCCAGAACTCAACTCTTCCCCCCGGAACTCAACTCGCCGCCGCTGCCTCCGTTCCCATGACGGGGGCCCTCGAGGCCCCAAACCTACCCCAACGTGGCGCCGCAGGAGCACGGGGAGCAGCAGGAGCTGCTGCTCCTGCCTCCGAAGCGGCAGCAAACTCAAAGCGGCGGCGAGAGCAGCAGCAGCAGCAGGATGTGGGCCCCCCATGATGGCGATGTAATTCCTCTGTCTCCCCAGGGGCCCCCGCAGTTGCCCGAGGCGCTTCTCTGCATATCGAATCTGGGGGACTCTGATGAAGTTGATGCCGCAGTATATTCAGCTCTTGAGGCCCTTGAGGCGGCCTACACAAACCGAGACAAACAATGCTTCATGTGCAGCAGCAGCAGCAACAGCCGCAGCAGCAGCAGCAGCACGAGCAGCAGCAGCAGCACGAGCAGCAGGGACAATTTGGCGTTGCCCCGGGAGGTCTACGTACGGCGCCTGCTGCTGGCCTTTGCCCGCGACGTAGAAGGCAACTGGCTGCAGCAGCTGGAGTGGTTTCTGGTGAAATGTGCTTCTTGCTGCTGCTGCTACTTGGGGGCTCAAGACGATCTGCTGCGCTCCTTCTCCTGCTACAGCAAAGACCAAACTGCAGCACTTTATCTCTACAGAGAATGGCTAGCCTTCGACCTTTGCCGCCTTATGCGCTGTCTATACACTCTAAGCAGCAGCAGCAGCTCAGCAGCAGCTGCTTCATCCTCTGCAGCTGCTGCTGCTGCACTAGTTGATCTAGGTTTGCCTGTGGATGCGGCGGGGAACGAGGAGCGCCTTTGTTCCTATAGCAGTAGCAGCAGCAGCGGCAGCAGCAGCAGCAGCAGCAGCAGCAGGTGCAGCAGCAACACAATCGCTGAAACCACAGTAGTGCAGCTGCTGATGGCTGCCAGCCGCCTTTTGAGTGCTCGAACGGAAACGCCAGCAAATGTGCTGCTGTGCTTCTTGTCGGAGCGCATCTCAGTGCCGCTGCTGCTGCAGTTGCTGCTGCTGCCGCCTTCCCAGCAGCAGCAGCAGCCGCTGCTGCAGCAGCAGTCGGGCAGCATATCACTGGGGACAAACAAAGCGCGCAGAAGGCCACGGCTTCCTGCATGGATTCCCGATGGAGGGTCTAGGGAGGACTTGCTGCTGCTTCAGCAGCAAACTAGAGGCCTGCACGCGCTGCTGCAGCAACTCCTGTTGCTGCAGCAACAGCAGCAACAGAAGATTCAGAGGCAGCAGACGCATGACTTCTTCGCAGAGACTGACCAGCAGCAAGAAGCGAAGGAATCGCAGGCGCTTACTGAGCAGCAGCAACAACAGCAGCAACAGCTACTGCAGCTGCTACTTCAACAGCCACACGCGGCAGACCTTAGCTTATCTTCACTGTGTCTGCTGCTGCCACTGCTGCCTGACCCGCTGCAGTGCATGTTTGCTGCTGCTGCGCTCTCCCAGCAGCTGCCAGAGCTGCTGCTGCCGCAGCTGCTGTCACTACAGACACATTCCCTCCTCTGCCTCCGCGCAATTTGCTGCGGCGCACTCCATTCAATAGCTCTCACACATTTGCCTTTGTTGCAGCAGCAGCTGCAGCTGGCAGCCTGCGCTGCTGCTGCTGCGGGTGACTGGAGCAGCAGCAGCAGCAGCAGCTGCAGGAACGAGGAGGCCCTCGGGAGCCCCAGCGGGCTGCTGCGAATCGTCGATTTTTGGCTGAAGGCTCTTGCGTCTTCTTGCTGCAGTTTAGTGCGCTGCAGCAGCAGCAGCAGCAGCAGCTTGGAGCAAAACCAGCAGCAGCAGCATCCGATGCCGACGGCCAAGGGGCGGCTGCTGCTGGATGCATCACCGGAAAAACTTTCTGCCTTTTCCCAGCTCGTGGGGGCTCTTCACAGCTTGTTTGTAGTTTTGCTGCAGCAGCCGCCTCCGGCTGTGCTGAAGGTGCTGCAGCAGCAGCAAGAGATACCGGAAGTGCTGCAGCAGCGCGTTTCCGCAAGTCACCAGCAGCGGCCGCCCTGGCAACGCTGTGCTGCAGTTGCTGCTACAGTGTTGGCCTCCTGCAGCAGCAGCAGCATTAGCGATTCTGGCAGTGGCAGCAAAGCCACGCAGAGCAGCAAGAGGGACTCGCACGATGAAGGAGCAGCAGCAAAAGCAGTGGCAGCAAAGCCACGCAGAGCAGCAAGAGGGATTCGCACGATGAAGACGGGAGATCATGGTGAGAGCGCCAAGGCCTACAGCTGCAGCAGCAGCAGCAGCAGCAGCAGCAGCAACAGCAGTATGGCAGTGGATGCCTCTCAGGTGTACGCACACCTCCTTGGGCTGCCTGCTGACGCAGAAGTGCTGCCGCTGCTGGGGGGAGAAGCAACTCGTCCGCTGTCGCTGTCGCTGCTGCAGTCTCTCTCCTTGCCTGTGGGGGCTTTGCTGCTGCTGCTTAAGCAGCGACTTGTTAGCCTCAGAAGCAGTAGCAAGGGAAGCAGCAACAGCAGCAGGAGCAGCAGCAGCGAAAGTGGCAATATGCCTGAGCCCCTACGCGGAGATAAGCATGACCCAGGTGCAGCGCAGCAAAATCAGATGACAGGTACGCCGCAGCTGGAGGCGCAGCAGCAGCAGCAGCAAGGGCACACGCAGCAGCAACAGCAGCAGCAGCAGCAAGAGCACGAGCAGCAGCAACAGAAGCAGGATGAGCAGCAAGAAGATGCAGTAGACGATGATTACTTGCAGTGGCTCGACGACCCCGAGAGCCTTGGGCCCCTTCCTGCTGCTGCGCCTCTGCAGCAACAAGGAACAGCAGCAGCAGCAGCAGCAGCCGCGGAAGGTGAAACAGCTGCGGCGGTGCCCGTAGAGAAGGGAACGCTGGTGGGCGAGACTATTCCGCAGGCACAGATGGCTGAACAAGAACAGCAGCAGGCCGAGCTACGGCAGCAGCAGAGGCGGGAGCAAGAGCAGCAGCAGCAGGAAACTTTGATTCACTTTGCAAGCTGCTGCAATGAAGCGCTGCAGCTTGTTCGGAAGGTTCTGGCTTGCCCTCCGCTAAGGGCAGTCTGCCGCTGCAACAGCACAGGCAATGGCAGCAACAGCAGCAGCAGGAAGAGCAGCACAGTTGGTGATGGTCCTGGTGGCTTTGCTGCTGCTGCTTCAGGCGCGCGTCCTCCCCAGAGCCCCTCACCCTGCGTTGCTTCGTATGCTGCTGCTGCAGAAACATCACCTGCTGCTGCAGTTTGCTGCGGCACCTGTTCTGCGCGCGCCTTCAGAGGTGACTGGCACAAGCTGCTTCGGCGCTGGCAACGGATGGGGGAGGGTCTTGTTGCTGTTTTGCGCCCTGCTGTTGCTGCAGATGAAGGGGCAGACGGGCCTCCATTAGTGCTATTACTGAACAGCAGCAGCAGCAGCAGCAGCGACAATGCCGGCGGCAGCGGCGCTGGGGACCCCGCCTTGCAGGCGAGGCTTCGCTTTTGTTTGCTGACACAGCTGCACCTCGCTGAGGCAGCAGCAGCCGCGGCGGCGGCAGCAGCAGCAGCAGAAGAGGCTGAGAATGACAGGGAATCTGGGGGCCCCAGCTGTAGCCCGCGCACCCCGAGTACCCTCCGAGGGGCTCTCGAGGGCCTCGAGGACGCAGCAGGTAGGGAAGTTATTGTGGAGGTGCACGACTTGGACTCAGAGGAAGGTGCAGCACTGGATCCAGCAGCAGGGCCCGCTGCTGCTGCAGCTGCAACTGCAGCAGCTGACTATTCAGCAGCAGAGTCCGCAGCAGCAGCAACTGTGGTACCTGCTGCGGAAGCTAGCACCGGCTCCTGCCCTTCTTGGGTATTCCAGCTGGAGGAAACCAAAGAGGATGCAGAGCTGCTCTCGCTCTTTACTGAAGAAGTGCAGCAGCAGCAACTGCAGCAGGCAGACGCTGTAAATACGGCGGGAACTGCAGCAGCTGTCCACAGCCAGTGGATAGCGCAGCAACTGCAGCAACAGCAGCAGCAGCGGCAGGAACTGCAGCAACTGGAGCAACTGCAACAGCCGGTGGAAACAAGCGACACTGTAGCGCTCTCGGAGGAGGATATATGGGATGCAGCTGCAGCAGCGGACGCAATTGTTTGTTCCAGCAGCAGCGAAGATGATGCGTTGCCTGATGCAACAGAAGCAGCGGAGGCGGCAGAAGCGGTGGAAGCAGCAGCAGAAGCAGCAGCAACAGCAGCGGGAGCGCAAACAGCTGCAGCATCTGCAGCAGGAGAGAGGCGCGTGTCTTTCGTTTCGCTGTCCAGTGACAGCGACTCCGTAGAAGAGGAGCTCCCAGAGAAGCCGAAGCGTGAACCGCAGCAGAAGCGCTCTGCTGCAGCTGTCGCTGGCAGTGCTGCTCCTGCTGCTAGCATCCCAGCAGCCGTTGCTGCTAGACCCGCAGCGCAGCCTTTGAAAGCTGCTGCTGCAGCAACAGGAGCAGCAAGGAAACAGCTGGGAGCAGAAAGGCAGTGGTACAAAGAGGCGGCTAAGCGGCTGCTGGCGCGGCGCGTAGGTGCCCTGAGTGGTCGCAGCAGTTGTATTTACACTAGCGGCAGCAGCAGCAGCAGCGGCAGCAGCAGCAGCAGCAGCAGCAGCATCAGCCTGAGAAGCACTCTTTTAAAATCCAGCTTCAAAAAGAAGCACTTAGGCTTATTTGGCAGCAGCAGCGGAGGAAGCAGCGCCACGTCTGAACGGAGTAAGCAGCTCCAAGAGATACGGAGGGAAGCCCACAGAGAGGCAGCAGCTGCTGCAATCCCGCGTTCCGAAAAAGACGCTTCTCGTGGTGCAGCAGCAGACGCAGCTGCAGCAACAAAGGCAGCAGGAGTTTCTGCTGCCAAGCGGCAGCGACTCAATGAAGTGGAATCAGAGCAAGCAGCTGCTGCAGCAGCAGCAGAGAGACAAAGAAACAACGCAAGATTCAGGGAACGGGCAGCTGCTGCAGCAGCTGCTGCTGCTGCTGCCCCTCCCCCAGTGGATGCGCGCCCCAGTGTGCGCCTTTTGTCTCCTACTGCGGCCGCTGCAGATAGCAGCACCAATGCCCCCAGCAGCACCAAAGGCTGCGATACCCCCCAGCAGCTTACACGACAGGTCGTGGAGTTGCTGCGGTGGCAGCGGCGCTGCTGGCAGCAGCAGCAGCGGAGGGCGAGTGAGACTGCTCGTGCTGCGCTGTTAGGGTTCTTGTGGAGCCTCCTGGAGACGGACATATTCTCCCTTGCGTCCTCAGCTCAAGAAATGCCCCTCTCAGCAGCAGCAGCAGCAGCAAAAGACAGCAGCAAAAGATTACAGCCGGAGGTCGCTGCACTTGCGGCGGTCGCCAAGACACACCCCCTGCCCCTGCGCTTTGATTCGCTGCAGAATCTGCAGCAGTAAGTCACTACTGTTGTGCTGCTGCTACTGTGGGTGTTATGTGCATCTTTCGCCACTGCTGCCGGTAGTTGGCGCGCTGCAGGGATCGTTTGCTGCTGCTGCACTGCGGCGGAAGAGGCTGCCAATGCCCTCTAGCTCGTGCATTTGTATCTAATAAAAGTTAATCTAGAGAAGCACAGTGTCAGCGCAGTGTGCATTTGCTGAGTCTCATTCAGTTACTTCGTGTATTTTGTCGTGCTGCAGGGGCAGTCTCCCGCTGCTGCTGCTGGAGTGTCTGTACGGGCTGCGTTGTGGCATAAGACAAAACCGACTAAAGGGGCAGCGTTGTGTGCTAACTCGCCTGCAAACTATGGGGTCACAATGGAGCTGTGCAACCTTTTCTACCGGCGCCGCGGCTGCTGCAGCTGTTGCTGCTGCTGCGGCGGCGGCGGCGCCTGTTGGGGAATCCGGCGCAGCAGCAGCAGCCGCGGCTGTAGCAGCGAATGCAGCTGCTGCAGGGGGAGACGGAGTGGTCATCAGGCCGGGAGATCTGCTATTGCTGATTCCAGAAAGCCCTTTTTTTGGAGCTGAGGAGACATCAGCAGCAACAGCAGCAGGGAAGCCCCAGAAAAACGAAACCGCCAGCAGCTGGTGCGGCAGGCTCATCGATGAGCGGACAGCAAGGCCGCGCAACGGCTACACCGTTGGTGAGTTGGGTTATTCTCAAGGCACACGAGCTGCAGTTGTTGCTGCTGCTGCTGTTTCAGCTTCTTGTTGCGCCTTGCTGTTCGGCCAGTGTCATTAAAGGGGCTGTTTTTCCTTCATGTGAGCAATAGACTTTGCGTCGTGGCCTTGCCACAGCTAACTGCCGCTGCTGCTGCTACTGCTGCTTCTGCTGTTGCAGGTGTGGTTGAGTACTGGGGCAGCCAAGAGCAGCGGCAGGAGGGCCTGCTGGTGAGGCTGGTGCTGGGGTCCTCTGTCACTGCGTCAGTGGAGCCTCGAAGGGTGAGCTAAGCGGCAGCAGACGCGGGACACGGCAGCTGCTGCTGCTTCTGCGTATAGTTTTGCTGTTTACCTGCTGCTTTGCGCTGCTGCGGAGATACTTTTAGCGCGCATTTCTAGAGGAAGCAAGTGCCTGTGAGGCACCTTCAGCTGCTGCGCTGCAGTGGGAACAGCAGCAAAAGCAGCCCCAGCAGCAACAGAAATAACACGATTGCTATTTTCTGTGACAGCGTTGAGCTGCTTTCACGCCTGTCTGCTGCTGCCGCTGCTGCTTCTGCTACTTACTGTGGACGCCGCAATTGCATCATGAGGCCAGCCATCCGATTCTTACTGTTATTTGTGCTGGTACTGCTGTGTTGTATCAGATAAATTCGCTGCGCCTGAATCTCAACAGCAGCTGGTGGCTCTTCGTGCTGCAGAGCCTCACACCGCTGCTGCGGGAGGTGTTGGGGCTTTACCAGTGCAGCGCCTGCCCGTTTATGCCTTCCATTCTTTCCCCATTTCGGACGCCTGTACAATCCATGCAGCAGCAGCAGCAGCAAAAGCAGAAGCAAAAGAGTTGCCTGACCTCGCACTCGCTGAAGCCTGCAACAGATCTTGCTGCAGCATATCCTGTGGCCGCCAGTTTGCTGAAGCTGCAGCTGAAAAGGCACCAACTGCAGCCACACGAACTGCAGCAACTGGTCACCAGCTACCATCTAAACAAGTCCCAAGTGGGCCAATCTTCCTGTTGTGTTGCGCTGCAGTA
This sequence comes from Eimeria necatrix, assembly GCF_000499385.1. Classification (NCBI taxonomy): domain Eukaryota; phylum Apicomplexa; class Conoidasida; order Eucoccidiorida; family Eimeriidae; genus Eimeria; species Eimeria necatrix. The sequence goes on from NW_013652462.1 coordinate 19,212, forward strand.
GCTCCTGCTTTTGCTGCTTCTTGATGCTGCTCCTGAGTCACATTTGAAGCTTTTGCTGGCCATAGTAGACGACACTACAGCTTGTGGCTGCTTCCTAACTGCGCTACTGTTTCTGGCAGCATGTATCTGTTCTTGCAGCCCGTTATGATGTAGAGCCCTGCGGCACTTGCTTGCTCCTAGCATGATTGGCTGCTGCATGCTGCTGCTGCAGGCTGCTGCTGTCACGGGGCTACTACATGGTGCTGCGCCCGTCGGCCTTGTGCAGGGTCCGCCCGGCACAGGTAAGACAACAACACTACTGGCGCTAATCGCTGGGGCGTATGGGCAAATAAAGCAGCAGCAACGTGTAGGGCGAGCTTTCGAAAGGATCACTGCAACGCCTGCAGCGGCAGCCGCAGCAGCAGCAGCAGCAGCAGAACACGGCAGAAAGAAGATCCTCGTGTGCGCACCCTCGAACGCAGCAGTTGACGAAGTCGCTGAAAGAATTATTAAAAGTGGACTGATCGACCCTTACACCGGACAGAATGTACACCCTGTCTGCCTCCGCATCGGTAATTCTACTCTCTTAACCCTAAACCCTTGGAGTACAGCTAATTAACGGCGTATTCCCAACAGTGCCTTGCCCTAAAGGAAAGCGTTTCAGGTGCATCTAATACACTTTTCCCCCAAGGTTCGCAGTATAAACTTGGCTTTAGGATTTAGGGCATACGTGTCATAAATGAGTGCATGGTGCGGAGTTTGGGTAGGCCATTTCAGGCTGTAGGCTGCATTACTCTAGAGTGTGAAGTCAGTAGAGTGAGGCTGATAGTGCAGGGTCCAGGGTATGGAGTTTCGACTTAATAGGCCGGATTTAAGGGTTTACATCTTAGGGTTCAGTTCCGAAGTCTAGGGTTTAGGGCTTGGTGTTGTGCTTTGCCGCATCAGGGCACCCGGATAGAATACGGCCTTCCGTGCGGTCCATCAGCTACGATTCGGCTTACTCCAAATTGCTGCAGCAAAATGAGGCGTTGCTGCGGCAGCAGTTCGGCGAAGAAACAAGTGTGCTGCTGCAGCGGCGGGAACAGGTGCAGCGGAAAATAGACTCGATCGAGCAGCAGCAGCAGCGACAGCAACAGCAGCAGATTCTCCTACAGCGCAAAGAACAGCAGCAGCAGCTGCTGCAGGCTGCCGCGCATATCCTCAGAGAAGAGGGCCAGTCAGATGAGGCAGCAGCTCTTGTCGCTGCCGGGAGCAGCAGCAGTAGCGGCAGTAACAACGATTTAAGTCGAGCCAGTGCATCTTCTCCCTCCTCCAGCAGCATCGCTGCTTCCTCCGTCGTGTCGGATACATCGCAGCGGCCGCCGCCGCAGCATAAGAGTGCAGAAAGCCTGAACCTTCAGCTGCAGCAGCAGCTTGCCGAGAAGCGGCAACTTGGCGATTTGCTGCACCGCAAGCGGCGGGGGCTGCAAGCCCGTATTGGTTCTCTGCCGCGTCTTGTGCGGAAACAGCTAGTTGCCTCAGCAGATATAATTTTTGCCACCTTGTCTGGCTGCGGCTCGGAGGCTCTAGACCCTATTAACGAGCAGGACGCAGAGGCAGATGCACTGGGAGCGACTGCAGCTGCAGCAGAAGCAGCAGCAGCTAAATCCACCGACGCAGGCAGAGGGAAAAGACCCCTCACAACGAGCAGTGCCACTAGCGGCACGAGCAGCAGCAACAGCAGCAGCAGCAGTGTTCACTTTGCGTATGCCATTGTAGATGAGGCTGGCCAAGCCACAGAAGTGGCCAGTCTTATTCCGCTGCGTCTTCGCTGCGATCGATTGCTGCTGTTTGGCGACCCGCTGCAGCTGCCGCCCCTCATTTGTTCCTTTGCTGCCCAAACCAAAGGTCTCGGCAGGAGCCTTATGGCTCGATTGGCTTTGTGCTGCCAGCAGCAGCAGGAGCAACAGGAACAGCAGCAGCAACAAGAGAGGGAAGATGTTGCGTTTTATTTCCTCTCCACGCAGTACCGCATGCATCCGCTGATTGCAGAGTTCCCCGTAAGTAGTTATTAGTCTCAGTGACAGCGTCTATCGTTTTTCCCATATCTGTGTCTTCCTAAGCCTTTGATTCGCTTTTTTCACCTTTTCCTTTTTCCTTCTGGCCGTTTTCCAGTGTTGGTTTTGCTCGGCGACAGCATAATAATTGCGCTGTAAATTCTGCTGTTTCCTGTGAAATGCAGGGGCGTGTATTTTATGGGGGGCGTTTAGAGACAGACAAGTCTGTTCTTGAAAGAGGCCCGCTGCCGGCCCCTCTCAGAGGGGCTTACCTTCGTTTTTTTCATTTGCGCTGCCCTCCTCGGCGAGAAGAAACAGCAGCAGGGGCGTCAGGGGGTCTGGGAGGTCCCAGACTTTCATTCTGCAATAAAGGCGAGGCGCTGTTTGTGGCGCAGTTGGTGCTGCTTTTGCACAAGACGTTCGAGCAACAGCAGCAGCAGAAGCAGCAGCAGGTGTCGTTATCGCTTTCTGATGTTGGCATCATATCTCCCTACAGGGCACAGGCCGAGCTTATTCTCTCTTTGTTGAAATCCTCCCCCGAGCTTCGGGGGGCCACCCTGCCCGAGACAGACACTGTAGATGCATTTCAGGGTAGGGAGAAGGCAGTAATCATTGTATCTTTTGTGCGGTCGGGATGCCCCGGGCAAACCCACAAACAGCAGCAGCAGCAGCAGGATGCTGCTGCTGCTGCTGCGGCTTGGGGGCTCGCAGATGATGGACAGCAACAGCTACCCCTCGATATATTTGCCATGCAAAAGTCGTCAACTGATGAAGCAGCAGCACAAGCAGCGCCAGAAGAAGCAGCAGTAGGTAATAACCGTCGTTTAGGGTTTGTTGCGGATGAACGGCGGCTTAATGTTTCTCTCACGAGGGCTAAGAGGGCCCTGTGGCTAGTTGGGGATGCTTTGTTGCTGGAAAGCAGCAGCCTCCTGCGGCGTCTAGTTTCCTTTGTCAAATCGGTCCCGGGCGCATGCATAGATGTGGTGCAGCAGCAACACCACCACCACAACCACAGCCATGAACAGAACACAGAGCAGCAGCAGGAGTGGACACGAAAGGTCATCACCAAGGGAGATATGGATTCATTTTTCGCTCTTATGCACCGCCAAACAATTAAGGCCAACATGCAGCAAAACGTTCAGGAGCTTCGCAAGCGTGTGAAGAAGCAGAACATTGATGCAGAGCTTTCTGCTGCAGCACCTCCTGTCTCGTCGAACACTAGTAGCACGCCCAGGCACAGTACTCTTATGGCGAAGCACACAGCCTCTCTCCTCGAAGAACGGAGCAGCAAATGCAGCAGCAAGGAGCGGCAACAAACAGCATCCGCAGATCGGCACACCGCATCGTGCATTGCCACGGGAGAGCCCTTGCTACGGAAAATCAAGCAGCAGAAGCAAGAAGAGCAGCTTGAGAAGAAACAGCAGCATCGGCAAGTTGAGCGTCAGCAGCACCACAGCGGACAGCGGCAGCCCGAGCGGCAGCAGCAGCCAGGGAGGAAAGACCGGTTGGCCGACCGAAAGCTGCTGCAAGAAGACTCACGTCATCAGGCAGAAGACGCACTAACACAGCTTCGTGGCAGCTACACTACCAGTAGCACCACTGACAGCAGAAGCTGTAGGCAACAGGGCATGGGATTGTAAAGGCGCACAGGAAGTTTGTCGTCTTTTCGAAATAGCCATTGATGTGGCAGCAGCAATGCACAAGCGTTCGCTGGTGCAGCAGCAAAGTCCGCTGCAGCAGCTCGCGCAGCAGCGATACAGATGTTGATGTTTTGGCAGCAGTCCATTGCGTACTCGTGATTTTTTTTCCGGCATCAGACTGAAAGGAGCAGCGGAGGCAACGCGCTGCTCCAGCAGAAGCTCTACAACACTAGAAGTGAGCAGCAGCAGTGGCAGAAAGCCGTTGGCAGTATCGAAGCAGAAGCAGTACTGTTCAAGCAACACAGCTCTTTGACGGAGCCACAGGAAGCAGTTATTTCCTTTCCGTACTAAGTGATTATCAAGCAAAATCTGGTCAAGCGAGATGCACAGGTACATTTGCTACTAATGCGAAAATTGTGTTATTAAAACGTATCAACACTCGTCAAATAACTTGCGACAAAATGTACGCGAGAAGGCCTCTCTGTCGATACAACACACACCCACACACGTCATGCAGTTGTGGTTGCCTAGATTACACATGCGACACTCTCCAAGGGTTTGGCGTCTATTCTATGTTTAGGTTGTAGATTACAAATTTCACCTCAGGTTATACAGTTTCGAATTTCAAGGTAAACCTTGAGGGCCTCCCAAACATTGCTTGGCTATATTCATAGAAAAAGTGATTTGCCAATATTGAGGCTAAGTACGCAACATTATAAACATGATCTACTACAAACATGGTCATAAATGTAGATGCAAATATACAATGAATATGAGCTACTACAATAGCAGCTACGAAGTACTGTACCCGTACAAAATGAAACACGGAATAGTGAGAAATGCAAGTTTAAAATAAACATCCACCTACAAATGCGAACATCAGTGCAAGCGCAAACTACTAGTGTAGAACACACGTTACAAGGTAGTCAGGGAAACGAGTGTGTGGCAAAATTCCGAAATACGCCTAACGATGATAGCACCGTATGTATCCATTGAAATTACAACATGCAGTAATAACACGTGTGCATTTGGACCAAGCAGGCAAATACGAATGGGCACGTCAATGCAAACGCAAAGTACGACTGCAAAATATATATTGTGCTTCGGCGGTAAGGCAAAACGTGCGCAGCACACATCGCGTCAGCGACGGAAAACAAAAAGAAGTAAAGACACGAGAGGGACAACACACAAAAAAGAACCCATGCCTATCTGTCCCTCGCGAATCTAAAAAGAAAGAAAGGGCAGACTGGAACACACGAATATAAAAAGAGAATATGCACAAGCACACGTAAAAAGTGGATGCAGTTAAAAAAGTAAGCATGGCATGAACACAAATCATGTGCTGCAAGCAAATGAAACAACAGTGCTCCAGAAGCGGCATAAATATAGCTGCACGGGAAACAAACAAAACAAATCTAATAAAAAGCAGTGGAGCTAAGATAAATCCAAAACGTCCAAGCGCAGACAGGCTTCAGCTCCTGCTTGCGTCGGTAGCAAAACTTCAGACAGAAGAGACAATTCAGCCTCAGCTTCTGCAAAAAGGCACCACAAACCCCAAGCCCTAAACCCTCATGTCTAAGCCACGAGTCCTAAATCCCACGTGAAATGGTAGGAGCTGAGGTGCACGCGTAGAACACACGTTGTTGACCCTGAACAGCAAACACTACACCCTGGCCTGCTGACCCTAAGCGCTGACCCTTAATATCAGCTTACTTTCAAGATCTGAGATAAGGGGAACGAGACACAAAATGAGGCAATTTTCCCTGTGAACCTTTTCCTTCTCCACTATCTCCAACGACGGTTCCCCCGGCTGCAACAGAAACAGTAGCAGCAAATGCAGCACGATGAAGCGCTTCTCGGCTGCTGTCGCAGCAACAACATTTCGAAAGAATGATGGGCACAATGACGATACTCAAGGTGCTAACTGGGCTGCCAATATTTAAAAGTAATAACCTGAGCCTAAGTGCCGTCTTCCGCTTTTAATATGTATCCATGCAATACATGTTCATTTGTATAACATATGTACGCATTTGTAGGTGTACGCAAATACTGTCGCGCAATACACAATAAACCCAGCAACTTTAGTACGAACTAATATGCGCAGAGGCAGCGTTCGCACCATTCGTAATTATGTATTCCTGTGACTGGCTCTTTTCTGTGTCTGGTTCTGCGTTTCGCAGCAAGAAACGCACAGAACACATACCCTTGGATCCGCTACATGGCGAATGCAGTCGAGTCCATCCGTTAATAACTGTTTCTTCGCCGCCCCTTGGTGCTGCTGTTGCTGCTGGTTTGGCTGCTGCTGCTGCAAGGTAGTGGAAAATTGGAAAGTCCGCGCGGGCTGCTGCGCTATCCATGCCTTGATGCGTTCGTATGCGGCCTGGCGAGCGCCAGATGAGGAGTGCAGGGCCCTCTGACCCCCCGCCGCAGCCTCTGAAGGGGGCCCTTGAGGGGCCCCCTGGGAAGATCTCTCAACAGACCCTACAGGAGACCCGTGATGGGACCCTTGGGGGGCCCCTGCAGGAGGGTAGACAAGGATGGTCAGCGGCTGCTGCGCTTGCAGCCCCAATAAAGCAGAGAGGAGGGAAATCTGCCAATGATTTGTTCTTTCCGTTGCTTCTGTTCCTTCTGCTGCTGCTGCTGTGTGTGTTACCTTCTTGAAGCTCTCCACGGGGGACTCCGAGGGAGCTGCAGGGGCCCCCGGAGTTTGGAATGGTAGTGCTGAGAAGGGAAACAGTTTCCGGGGCTGCTGTGCCTGCAGGTGGGAGATCGATGCAGCTAAGAAGAAAAACAATTATTGATGCCATTCCCACCCTACGTACTATCTTTGATACTATTTAAATACGAGAGATCTATGGGGGTCTGCAACTCTTACCTTTTTCTTCAGCTTGGGTATTAGCGCCTGAAGTTCACTTAGTTGTATTTGCACGCTTCGCCATTCGCAGTTGTGCAGTCCGCGAAACGAAGGAGGGAAAATAGACAACAAACCAAATAAGGAGCGGGTCCATGCGCTGTGGCAAACGCACATGACTTCTATGCTCACCTTGCTGTTGCAGCCACTGTTGCTGCTGCAGCAGCTGCCGTTGATGGCGCTGCCGTTGCTGGCTCTGCCGTTGCAGGTGTCGCCGTTGCTGGTGCAGGTGATGCTGGTATCTTTGAGATGAGCAGGAAACGGCTTGCTGCAGCGAGAGCAAGTGGGTTGGCCCTTCTTTCCTGCTGCTGTGCTGGCTGCTGCTACGGCCGCTGCTGCTGCTGTTCCTAGGTTTTGCAGGCGCTGCAGGAAGAGGATGCAACGCTCCTCCATGGCCTGGCGGCTCTCTCTAGGCATTGTGGGAGGCAACGGGTCGGCTGTGAAACATTTGCAGTAACAGCAGCAGCAGCAGCGGCAGCAGCAGCTGCTGGCGCGTAGAGAGCAATGCAAAGGCTAGTCCGTGAGTAGACATGAACAGACCAAAGAAAGTGACACAGATAAATAAAGATGAAAATAAACGTCACTAGCCGGTACACAAACAAAATACGAATAACAAATTATAACAGAAGACAAGCACAAAGACACAGGTACTCAGAGGATAGCAAACCCAAACAAATAGATGGAGCACCAGACGGAAAGAAGTACAAACAGAAAAAGAAATTCATATTCAAATGGGGAAATTAGAGATAAAATGGACAAATAAACGAAAAAGAGGCAAAGACACAACTGTATTAGCCGCTACTTCTGACCTTCTATCTTTGGCGAGAAGGAAATATTCTTGAAGAGTTGAGATGCCCACCGCGCTTGCGTCTTCAGTCTAAGCAGACACAATACCATAAAAGCATTGTTGCTGCTGCTGCTGCTGATGCAGCAGCAGCAACTGGTCCTACTGCTGTCGTTGCTGGCGCTGATGCTGCTGCGGCGGCGGGTTTTGCTGCTGCTGCTGCTGCTACTGCTGCCTCTGCTGCTGCTGTCGCCAATTCTAGAGAAGCTACTTCTGCAGCTAATGCTGCTACTCCTGCTGCATTGCCTACGGATGCCTCCCGTCGCAGCAATGGTTTCCTCCTGCCCACTCCCTTGTCTCCTCTAAAGCAGTCACTGGAATGTCCAATGGTTCTGCTGCTCCTGCTGCTGTTGCTGCTGCCGGCGCACTCGTGCCTGCTGCTTCTGCTCCTAACGCGGCCTCTCCTGAAACTGCTGCTGTGTCTGTTGTTGCTGCTGGCGGAGTGGCCAAAGCCGCTTTAAGGGTCTCGTAAGCAGTGCGAATGGTTCGCCTAAGTGAGCTCGTGTAGACAGCAGCAGGAGGGCAGCAGCAGCAGTACCCTTGCCGCTGCTGCTGCTGCTGCTGCAGAGCCAGCAGCAACTGCTCCGGCATTCGGAGTCCTGCTGCTCGAGCCTGCAGAAAACCTGCTGCTGACAGGTCAGCATCGAAATGCTGCGGCTGAGAATATACCCAGTCGCAGCTCTGCCCAGGTGGCCTGAAGCAGCAGCAGCAGCAGCAGCAGCAGCAATAGCAGTAGCAGTAGCAGCAGCAACCTGTCGTAGCTGCAGCAAGCACATGAAAGAAGCTTGCTGCTGTTTCAGAATATTAAGAGGAGTCTTCTGGCTATAGAAGAATTGCCCAATGAGCGTTTAAGGGTTTGGGCTTTGCAAGCTGAAGTTTAGTTTACCTGTCGCGCGCTCCCACATTGTGAGTGCCCTCTGCAGCAGAATCAGCAGCAGCAACAGCAGCAGCAGTTGTTGTTGCAGCTGACGCCTGTTGCGGCAGCACCGGGACTCACGTGCAACAGCAGCGACACAGAGTGCAGTACTAGCAGCAGCAAAACAACAGCAGCAGCAGCAATAGAAGCGCAGCTAATAGCGACAACAGCAGCAGTTATAGAGCTGGTGGGACCTACCTGCATGACGCAGAAAATGGATATTGATGCAAATATCCCCGTGAGGCGCAGTGGAGGAGCTGTCGCAGCTGCTGTGCTTAGCTATTGCTGCTTCCAATTCTGCTGCTGTTGCTGCTTCCTCGGAAGGAGTGTTGATAGTTGCGTCCTCAACAGACGACCCTGCAGCGGAAACTGCAACGGCAGCTGCTGCTGCTGCCGCTGCTGCTGCCATTGCTACAGGGCAGAGGGCGACCATTTGCGCGTAGCTGCTGGCGATGCTGCTCAGTGTTGCTTGCACCCTTACGCTCCTTCTGCTCCTGGTACTTCTGCTTCGTGAGCGCTTGCCCCGTACTGGCTGCTGCTGCTGTCTATGCTTCTGCTGGTGGCGGCCAATGCTGGCGTTACTGCCGACCTTGCTATTACATTTACTGGCTATCCTTGTGCTTCCGTTGTTGCCATTCGTGCTGTTGCTACAGTTGCGGATGTTACTGCTGTTCCTGCAGCTGCTGCCGTTGCTCAGGGCCCAAGGCGATTCGACCGTGAGGTACCGAATGACGCCAGCAGGTCTTCATAAACTATTTTCTAAGAGCACAAGAAGGGAACTAATAAAACGATAAAAAACGAAAGTAGCTTAAATAAATAAAACGAGACAATGCGGCTGCTCTAAAGTAGTATTTGACGCCATGGGGCCTTCAGCATGGCAACACCAGCAGCAGTAGGAACAGCCACAGCAACTCTACGCGAGCAACGTAGAGATAAGCCGTAGTATTTGCCCCTGTATTATTTCCAGTATCAGCTTATAGTGCAGAATAACTCATTACAGCTGTTGCTGTTCCTGCAGCGATCAGAGCTGCTTCTGCTGCTGCTGATGTCGAGACACGCACGCCCATAGCTGATCTCTGTCTTTTATTGGAGGGCCTGAATCCTCCCTTACCGATTCTCTTGTTGAGCTTCTTATTTAGAAACTAGAGCAGGCCCGAAACATACGACCCGGTCCCTTATATTGATCCTAAATGCTCACCCTTACCTCGCTCTTGTCTCTGGAGTTCGTGCACTCGCAATAGATCTGTGGCTGTTGCTATACATGTTTTTTAACTGTTCCTCAGGTCACCTCTTCTGCTCTGTTTGAGCTGCTCCAGCCAGTATCGTTCAAGTTGATCCAGCACAATTACTCGTGAAGGTGCATTTGCGGTATGTTTCATGAAAGTTCTCTTTCGTGGTACACGCGTTAGTCTACAGAGAGGCTGCTGCTCCGCCCCACGTGCTCCCACGGTTAACACGGTTCAGCGTAGTGTCTATACAAAGTATCATTAGGCTTCAGGGTCTGCACTGGGGGTGCAGAGCAACAGCAAGGGGAAACTGACGAACCCTCATTTGGTCTCTCCAACGGTAGAGGCATTCGAGGTTTCTTCTGGCAACAAATCTGAAGTGCTGCTCAGATGTTGCAGCTGACGAAGCCTCTATAATGTAGATTCTTGCCATCCGTGCTAAATTGTAAGCCTTGCACTAGGTCTGTGGATCCCAAGTAAAGGGAAGCGTATTATCTCAACCCCGTCCACGTTGCCACGAAAGCATCGGCCAATATATCGTCTAGTTCTGGTGAATTTTGGTCCAGCGTCCGGGGACAGGGTTTGGCCCGTGACGCCTCTAAAGAGATAATACGCAGTTGTCTTAATGCCGCCCATGTACCCTTAACGCTGTTGCTGTGTCGCCTGGGTACAGGGAAGCTAGATCCCCAGCTACAGTACAGTTAGACCTCCGGGTACAGAAAGGCTTAATTGTACGCAATAGATTCTTGAGCACCAGCTCTGCAAACTTTCCAGCCTCTGACTGTTGTTCTTAATCCTGTGCAGCAATTCGGGCGCCTTTAATGCTAAAACCTTGTAGGCAGTGCTTAGCACAAAAAGCTTTCCGTGGAAGCTGACAAATTCCAAGTTACTAAAAGCAACGCTGAATTCCCAGCGGCTGCAGCTGCCACAGTAGCAGCCGCAGCAAGGCAATCAGTAAATACGGTCAAAGGTAGAGACACAGGGACAAAAAGGCATACAGGGCTGGGAAACAGCGACAGATGAACAGAAACACGAGGCATTTGTGTGAAAACACGGGAAGGAACAGTAACGAAGAGACCGAATGGCAGACAGGCCCTTACAGGGATAAACAAACGAGCGAACGAAACAGCAAAGGCAAAGAAAAGAGGAAAAATGTACTGGCTCGCATTACTCATTTGCCGATTTCGGGGGGGGTGCAGAGCGCAACGACAGAAGGAATAACAGAAAAAAGGGCAGCGGTAGTTGAAAAGCACAAGCAAGAAGAAAGGATGAACTGAAAAGAGAACGAACCAAAGAGGAGCTGTTCCCTCGTTCTCCCTTGCTCAGAGAGCTGTTCCTCTTTCGAAGTTTTGCTTGATCTCTCTTGTGTCGAAGCTCCTCTCCAACTTGTTGTTGAATATTCTGTTTCTCTCATTGATGTAACTAACATCTGCGTCTTCGTTGAACATACGACGCCGCGAGAACATACCGCGCCGGCTTTTTGCAGCGGCGACAGACGCAGCAAGACGCTCCAGAGCAGCAGCAGAAGGCTGCACACAGAGGCAGGAGTTAACTTTATCTGTGCCTGGTTGGGCTTCGGGTGTGGACAGAAAGGCGCAGAAGTAGAATCTTAATTTATAATTTTGCCTCTTCCTCATTATTCACTCGTCCTTCGCTGTGTTCACTCTTGGACTACACTGCCTGGAAGGTGTAGCCAGCACGCGCTAGCGTGGAGCATGCAAAGTGCAAATTTACACTTCAGCAAAGACTCACGCATGTTCACGTAAATTTACACGCATATATACATTTTCGGGTATATATAAATATATTTTCGAGTATGCATTCTTTATTTTACGCCGCGATCCATCTCTGCAAGCATGATTAAGTGCAAGTAACCGCAAATGTTCCATAAGCGCACGATCACGCCATGTCTCTAAATCACAAAGAAACAGGAGAAATCAAGCACCAAAGCGGAGCAAGTGTAAAAATAAAACACGCAAGTGCAAGACAAGACCAACCTTGTGATTCGGGTGAGATAACACTAAGTTCGGATCCCAAAAGGCATCCCCGAGAGACTCTTGCTGCTGCCTGTACTCGTCAGCTCGCAGCGGCACCTCAGAAAGTCTAAAGAAGCAGAAACAGCAACGGACACAGAAGCATTAAAGCAATAATACCATCAGCACTGTAGTGCTTGCAAAATGCAGCATTCATACGAACAGAAACAGCAATCCCACAGACAGCAGAATTATCACTTCTGAGCACCCTGCAAGAGCAAAAGTGGCGCCAAGCATAGCAGCAGAAGAATAATAAGCAGCTACAGCAGCAACGCAGGAAAAAGCAAAGCCGGCAGCAGCAGGGAACCATTCATAAGCATCAGTTCCAGCGGTTGTGTAGGCGCAATCAGCAGAGGGACAGCTTTAAGGCGTCAACATCATCTGTTTTGCTAGCATCAGCATCACAACAGCGTTATCGTTGGTGCCATCCCTATCAACACCATCACCTGCAGCAGCAGGTCCGCCGGCAGCAGCTCTGCCAACAGAAGCAGGACAACAGCGGCAGCAGCATCATTACCTCTTTTTGTGTGCTCTATAAAGCGCGTCTTCATTAAATACATTCCACCCGAAGTTACTCTTTCCCTTCTTCTTCTGCATCCTTTGGGCATCTTCAGAAAACGCCAACGGCTCATCCAGGACATTGCGACGACCGCCCTTCCCTTTGCGGCGCCCGGGTGCCCCAGTCTCTTCATCGTCACTCGATGCTGCTGCTGCAACTGCTGCACTTGTTGCTGCAGAGGTGGCTCCCGTTACAGCAGACCCTGAAGACTCTGCCGTTGTTGCGGATTTGGCTCCTTCTGCCGCTGTTGCAGCCTCGGTTTCCTCCTTATACAGCCGATACATTGGGGCTTGCTGCAGGCGCTTGTACGCCTGACGAGCTTCTGCGGCTGCTGCTGCTGCTGCTGCTGCTGGAGTCTCCCACTGGCGTTTCTCCTCTATTACCTAGGGAGCAGTCAACGCATGGAGGCACAGACACTACGAGGCCGCTGCGGCTTTTTCTGCTACATGCACACAGCAGCAACAGCAGAAGCTGCAGGAGTTGGTGCTGCTGCCGCTGTCGCATGCATTTGACGGTGTATCTCTCTTTCCTACCTCTTTAGTGTTCATCGCTCGACCCTGATTAAGCTGCAGCCGGAGAGATAGTAGCCTTTGCTTCCTTGCTAAGATCAACGCGCGCGCTGCTGACGTGCCACCGCTTTCACCATCTGCTGCTGCAGCTGCAGTGGTGTCTTCGTCTGTTTGCGAGCCTGCTTCCTCATCGAGCTGCAGCAGCAGCTTGCCGAGCGGGTCAACGGCAGCAGCTTCTGTTGCTTCTGTTTTCTGCCGCTGTTTCGTTTCTTCTTCCTCTTCGCTGTTGCTGCTGTCTCCCTCGTAGAGTGCAGCCGCTCGCTCTTCTGCTAGTACTGCTTCTGGCTGCAACTGTTGCAGCAGTGGCACCCCTGCTAGCACTTTTTCCATGGCCTGCTGAGCAGCATATGTGCTGCTTTCCAGGAACCGTTGCCTCTTCCTCTCTTGCCTCCGTCGTTTGTCTCTTCTTGACGGCGCCTCCGTCTCACTGTCAGTGCTGCTGCTGACTGACTCCTCGTCACTCCCTAAACGCCACAAGCGCCACACGTGCAAACAGGCACATGAGCAATAAGTAGATAAGCAAACAAAGTATCAGACACTTGTAGGGTGCCTGCTGCATGATGCGCCAGCAGCCGCAGCAACAGCACAGCACCGAAGGCGGTGAAAGAAACAGCAGATGCAGCAGCGCCCGAAGGGACAGTATCATCAGATACAGCAGCTTGCCAGTGCCTCTGCACTCTGCCGCGCTGCAGAACTAGGTTATGCTGCAGCTCCAGAACAGCTGCAGTATCCACTCCGCCGACGGCAGCACCAGCAATCTCAACAGCAGCAGCAGCTTGCCTTTAAGTTTCCTGGAGTCTTCTGCTTGCTTTTTAAGTTCCCGTTCGTGTTTCTTCATCAGTGTGTCCAGTTGCGTTCGGACAGCAGACATGGAGGCATTTCGGAGAGTAGCAGCAGACGCCAACTGTCCGCAAGCTGGGCAAAACGGGTATACCAGAAACAGCAAGAAAGACTAACAAATCCATAGTGACACAAATGAAAGCAGATTCGGAGATAGCAGAAAAGAAGTATCAAATTACAGACCAATACATTGGAGACGATAGAGGGAGGCACTGACACATAGGCCCTATTCGCAATTCTTCGGACTAGCTGCTCCACTTGACTACTCAACTAACCATAGTGGGAAACTGTAAACTGCACATTCTGAGTGGCTATGCAGCTGCTATTCAGTACAGCTCTGTGTCTAGAAGCTAGCCCATCACAATAACTCGGTGTTTCCAACTGGATCCCATTCTTTACAACAAGTAAACTAACTCCATTGTCATTTTTACCTGTAATGACAATATCAACTCGTGGTACTTGTGAATTGGAGTGCACAGGTACGAGCTGCATGGCACGCAGCACTTGTATCCCGTCCACTAGCTGTCCGATCACTTGATGTTTGCCATCGAACTGCGGGGCCTTTTTAAGAGTTATGAAAAACTGAGACGTGTTGGTGTGGCGGCCGTTGTTGGCCATGCTCAAACAGCCTAGAAACAGACAAACAGGAATTTATAAAACAATTGTAAGTGCATATTTATCGTGTCACACTTATCGTATTACGTGTACACATTTATGAATAAATGATGCACGTAAACGCATATTTCTACTTGTGCATCCGTGCACATACTTGCTCGCGTGCGCACATAAAGTGATGTGCCAATCAAACTACACACATGCCGCCGTTTTACAGCCCCATGTAAATGTCGTGTATGTAGACGTTATGCGCATACAGCTACTTTACATACACATAGAGCATTAGGTTGCACACAAAACAAACATAAACATGCAAGCACCTGTGCATGTTCGTATATATACGCGTACACAGACATACATACTGTCGGCGTGAGTCCAGATGAATATGCAGACAAGAACACACACAAGCTAGCATTCAGACAGGTAAGCCAAGTAGGCATTTACTTACATAAATCCAAACAGAGATATACGTACACTCCACGGACAGAGAAATCTACATGTTTACGGACACCTATACACCTCACCAGCATGCGCATGCCTCCGTTGGAAGCTCTCGTCGTTAAAAGGCCCCCCCCATATGCTCTCGCCTGAAGTGCCGTCATTGGTGATGAAGTCGCCACTCTGCAGCAGAACGCCAGAAACGGACCGAAAGAAGCGGCAGCCCCGGTAGCACAGGGGCTTGCCTGAGGCCTTGCTCACGCCGTACTCCCCTGAATCCAGCAGGCGAAAACAGAAATGAATTCAAAAGGCATTTTGTGTACTGATTTGGTAAACTTCGCATCGTACATACATGAGGCCAGTACTGACTTGGTAAACTTGGCGTACATACATCAGGCGAGTTGCTACAAGGCCAGGCGTGGAGCGGGCGAACACAAATAGAGAGGGAAGAGAGGGGCGCTAATTTTGCATGGGGTGCTATATAATAGATACAAAAGAGCAGAAACAGTAGTTTCTAGTGCTGAAGGGCAGTAACACGTGAGAAAGTACCGACGGGGAAACTCACAAAAAAGCGATCACATAGAGACAAAAAAGCCGCTAATAAAACAAGAACGTCAGCCACACGTGGAGGTAGAGGCAAAAGTGAAAAACAACCAGTGCAATACAGCCACTTGCGTAATAGCGCCTCAAACAACCCAACCAGCTTGAAACTGTCGCAAAAGAAAAGCAAACAGACGAAGAAAAAATGCAAAAGAAAATGCTCTTATATACGCGTGTTAGTACATGCGTTTCTACATGCGCGCATGCAAATATAGGAGGATACTTAGAAATGCGCATGCATGCAAGGATGAGTACCTGTAGCTAGGCCTCTGAAGTTCTCCGCCGCTTTTGGAGTCACATCAGAGAACAATTTGAACACGAGACGGCCCGCAGGCTGCGTGCCGATCGATATGTCTAAATACACCAAGGGGCCGGAGCGAGACATTGTCACCAATGCTGCTGCTCCTGCTGCTCTTGCTTGTAATGCAGCTGCTGCTGCTGATTGTTAGCGTTGCTACTGTCTGAATCGCCTTTGCTGCTCCTGCTGAATACTAGGATGGTGCTACTGCTGCCGGGGCTGTGGCACTGGATGAGGTTGTTCCTGTTGAGCGGCGAGCAGCAGCAGCAGCTGCTGCTGCTGCTGCTTGTGAGCGCCTGCGGCTCGAGGATGCGTTGTTGCTGCTGCAGCAGCAGCTAATGCTGCTGCAAATTGAGCCTTGCTGCCGTTGTAGTGGCCGTATCCTATCTACTATTTATAATATCAATGGCAGTGCAATCAACCCTGCAGCAGCTGCGGCTGATAGGATGGCAGTTGCCGCTGCGGCAGGCAGAAAATGCACGAGCATACGCCGCGTCTGCTCAAAGTCCTGATATGTGTTCTGCTGCCTCGGCTGCTGCTGCTTCCGTTGCCACTATTGCATCGGGTGATGAAGTTGGTTTGCTGCCTGCGGCGACTTCCCTCTTTTCCCGTTTTTTTGCCGCAGCGGCAAGTCAATGGAGAATTCCAATGATAATTTAGGAGAGATGAAGAATATCATGGCTACTCTAGTGCTGTGGCCTCTGTTGACGCAGCTGCTGCTGGGGCCCCCTTGGCCCGCATGCGGCGGCTGCGGATCAGATTCTGTTATTCTTGCCGCTGTTGCTGCTGCGCCTCAACACCGATATAATTAAGCATTTCATTTGATTTTGACTTTGGCTCAAGGATCAGTCGGCCCGCGGACGAATCCCTAGATCCCACGGGGGCCCCTCAAGGGTTTGCACTCGCGGGGTTAGGGCTACTGTAGTGATCATGCTGTTACCTGCAGCAGTGAGACCAGCAACGTATACTTCAGCAGCTGCTGCTGCAAGTGCTACTGCTGCTGCGCGCCGGCTGATGGCTCGCATGCAGTGGAATGTGCTAACCAGAGAGCACAGTAGCCGCAGCACCAGCTGCGACAGCAAAAGGAACTGTTGCTGTTCGAGCAGCGGATGGGACGTCCATACGGTGCACCCCTCAATATCCTCACGCAGCAGTGTCACTGATAGTGACCACGCAAGCAGCGCCGCTGCACTGCAAAAGATAAGGCAGTTCAGCACAAAGAGTGACGGCAAAAGCAGCAGCAGCAGCAGTAGCACAATAGGGAGGAGATCCTGGAGTCATATAGGGCGCAGCAGCAGCCGCAGCCGTTGGGTGGCACGAGTGGACAAATTGATTCGGGAGGGGCACCAGAAGGCAGAGTCACTTGCGGCTGCCTCAGATGAAGGGCTTGCTGCTGCCGGCCCTGCTGCAGCAGCTGCTGTTTCTTTCGCTGCTGCTGCTGCAGCGGAACTTGAGGGTGGCAGAACCATACCTAAGGACTGCGTGCATCCGGAACTCAAGCAAATCACTCCAGCATGGAATAGCAGGCGGTGAGCTCTTACTGCTGCTCTTGCTGCTACTGTGTTGAGTGGCGCTGCTAATGAACCTGCTGCTGCTGCTGCTGCCGCCGCCGCTTTCTGTGCAGCTTTCTTAGTGGGCCGAGGAACATGAATGCATGCAGTGTATTTCCATATGTCCGTGTCTGCGTGTCGCTCTGCTTGTTTTCTCTCACTTCGTCATGTATTATCTCTTTTTCGTCGAATTATGTTTTACAGCAATTGGTGAGGATTGTGGTTTTGCCTCAAGCTTGCAATACTCCTTGTCTTCGCGAGGTAGCCTTTTTTCGTGTTTTTTTTTCCTGTTTTTATCTGCTTCTTTTGTCTCTCCTATAGTTGCAGTGTTCCGTAGACGGGCCTCGCTGTGCTTCATTTTTTTCAGTCTTTCGTGCAGTATACTTCAGATGTCTTGACTCGCGGGGTGACTGGGCTAGCTTTGTTTGTAACAGCTCGTTTCGTCGCTCTCATATTTACTGTTCATCTAGTACTGGAGCCTCATCAAGCATCTGCTCATCTCCTGTCTGCCCCACCTCTCTTCTGGAGTCTTCCATATGTCTTTCTTTATGCCTTTTCTTGCTTTATTACTACAGCGTCGTGGCACTTCCTGTGGGCAAGGTATGTTATCGCGCCATGTTTTTATCCTGTGTACTTCCACTTCCCTGCTTGTTCTTCTTCATTTTCTTTCTCGTATTCTCTCGAGTTCGTTTCTCTGTTGTATGATTTTAACCGCCAGCGCATTTTGTCGTCTCTTCCCAAATGGATTACAAGTGGGAAGCAGTGTGTGTGCCGTAGCCACATTCCTACTTGTGACTCGCATCTGTGTCGTTTGCATCCTTCCGCCTCCCCAGCCTTTGAGTGCTCGGACCTTCATCTCCTGCTTCTGCTGTATGTTTTTTTCTGTTTTTTGTCTCTGCTTTATTCAACAGCTGCGGTGTTTTGGCGTACAAGGTGGGAATGATGTCTCTTTGGGATAGCTGGGGTGAGCGCCATGCAGTGACCGTTTGCCAGATCGACCGCTGCATTGTGCTGCAGCAGAAGACACTCAGCAGCCACGGCTATGAGGCCTGCGTGCTTGGACTAGGTAATGATACTGTTGCTGCTGTTGCCGGTGGTCTTGCTGGTGCTGCTGCTGGTAGTTTGTTAGTTGTTGAGGTGCTTAGCCCTCACGGCGTTTGTTATTGTGTTTGCTTGTGTGTGTTTGTTGTTTTGTATGCTTTTGAATTTGTCTATTACTGGGTTTCCTTCCGTATTGACTCTTTTTTGATTGAATGCTCGTGTTATGAACTTTTTGCATCTCCTCTCGTGTCTTCCTTGCTTATGTTTTTTTCTGTTAGGCGCAGCCGTTAGTTTATTTAGGCATCTCATCACTTTTGAGATTCTCTTTTACTTCGATTGCCTTGTGTTTTGCCTTGATAGGCTACCGATCACCCCTCAGGACATCTCGGCCCAATCTATGTCGTTTTGTTTCTCTTGGGGTCGAGCCCAAAGCAGTCACTGCTGAATTTAAGGTGAGCGGAAGTCAACAAGAAGGAAGCATTAATACCCAGAAGTTAACTGACAAGTGAAAACGCAAGTGAATTAGTACAGAGGCACATGAACAACGCCAAACATTGGGGAATGACGGCTTACCGCCTAAAAAGCAAACAGTTGAATGTTGTGCATATGCGCCTGTGTGCTGTACAGCTTTTTGTGAATGTTTTGTATCTGCCGAGGGTTTCGGTAGTTTGAGCAGTGTATTGCAGGTCTGTGTCTGTGTCTGCCTCTGCCCTCCTCGTTTTAGGTATCCTCGGACTGTCTCCTCCCTCCGGGTGTGGAATTGAGTGCAATGCACTTTGTGCCTGGGCAGTGGTGTTTTGTCTCGGGCTGGAGCACTGCGAAGGGATTCCAGGGCCCAGTCAAGCGATGGGGATTTAAAGGTTGGCCGCTGCTACTGCTAATAGCTTGTTGGGTGTTGCTGCTGTCGCCTGTGCTACTTTGTGGCTGTTATGCAAATACCACTGCTGGTGATGGCATTCTTTTTTTGCTGCGCTGTTCACCACAAGCTTTTTTTGCTCTCATGTTGATGTTGCAGGGCAAAACGCAAGTCACGGCACTGAGAGCAAGGCGCATCGTTCTCATGGCAGTATTGGCCAAAGCAAAACGGTTAATGTCGTTTGGAAGTTCAAGAAGATGGCAGGACATGTGGGACCCGACCCACGCGTTGTGAATTGTCAAGTGCTCAGGATACAAAACGACAGAAATCTGATTTTTCTCAAGGGTGAGCTAGACAAGAAGTAATGTTCCACTGGATGCACAGGTGTAGAGCGATACTCAAGGTGGAGATAGAGGCATAGGAAGGAAGAGAAATGAGGGAAAGAGACAGCCGCGGAGGCAGTAGGTACAGTAGACACAGACAGAGAAAAATAGTGATCTAGAGGAAGCGGCAAACGAAAGAAGCAATAAGACGGGGAAGAAAACGACAGCGACACTAGAGGCAATCGTAAAAGCATTAGACATGCGAAACTGGTTAGAAACAGGTAAGGCACGAAGAGCAACCGAAGGCGGTCCATAAGTTTGGAATTCTCTTGTTCTACGTCATCACACCACGCTTTTCCTGCCTTGTTCTGTTTGTTTTTATGTCAGTTTCATTACTGTCACTCATCCGCTCGCTACTTCTGTTGTAATTTTCCATTAGGTTCTGCTGCTGTTGCTGCTTTGGCAGGTTGTGTCCCTGGTGGAGTAGGTTCGGTTTTGAAAATTAGCGATGCGCGTGGTAAGACACATCACCAAAGGAACCGCCACGTGCCCCTACCCTACCCTACGTTTGTCCCTGTGGAGGGTAAAGTTTACCCCTTAGTGCTTAATAGGGTCGACAAGAAGCAAGACCCGTTCGCTTATCCGGAAATACCCATTTACGACAAAGACGAAGCGTGAGGGCATCCAACAGCGACAATCTACTAGCATACTAGTAGCCGCAGCGAGCTGGCATACGCTGCGTCTTCGTTTTCTGCTGAGGATCTCAGCAAGAGACTTCGTGTTTATCTGTAAGACCAATGCGAGCAACTATTCTGCTACAGATGTCACTATTGCGCCGCAGATGCGGTAGGTTCCAGGTGTATGCATGCAAATGTGCACATGCGCACATGTACGAATGTAGTCATCAATATCTTGTGCTTCTCCATGCCTGCATGCACATGAGCGTGCGTTCTCGAGTGCATGTGTAGGGCAGAACATGTTTGTGTGCTTGCATCTGTGCACTGAGAGCATGGAAGCGAAGGTGCACGCACTCACGTGTTCTATCCCGTGTTCTTGCCTTGGTGTTGTGCTGTTCTTCCTCGTTGTCTCGCTGTCACTTATTCTATCAAGTCTGCGTCCTTGGAATGAAGTAATGGCAGGCTAGCGAGATGCAGCGCACCACTTCCACTGCAGATATGAAGGAGCTGTGTTTCCTAGAATTCATGAGCAAGAGCCATCTCCGCTGGGGAAATAAAAAGGGCTCTGCTCGCATGCTCTGCGCCTCATGCAGGGTCAACTGTTACTTCACTACAGTGCGAAGTGACCAATGCACCAGAAATCTCAGAAAATATGTAGCTAGTCAGCACACCAGACTCAATCTGGTTTACAACAGTTAACAAGGAGAGGCTTTGCTCACATAAATCGCATGTCCAAATGTACACTTAGCAGCGTCTGCAGCAGGTGCTGCGACTTGCACTCTCCTTTGGAGCACATCTCACCCTGAGAAAAACCATTACGAAGCGACTTTTCTGCTATAGTAGCCACAGAAACTTCCGACATGAGTGCAGTTGCTGCTGCGCCCTGCCGTGACAGCAACAACAGCAGCTGCTGTTTCTGTCAGTGCAGGAGACCAGAGAACGGCAGCTACTGCGGCCTTGTTTCCTGGGCCACTGCGCCTGTGCGGCGCCAGCAGGCTATCTATGTCATGTGGGCTGCTGCTTCATTGCAGCGTCTGTTGATGGGCGATACGGACGTGGCTACGCAGCTGCCGCAAAGGCAGCGCTGTATGTGGCAAGCGTACGGCTTGGCCAGGACGGTTTGGGAAACAGTACACCGCCCACAGGGGCAGCAGCAGCCAGATATAGCAGTGGCGGCAGGCACCCCACACATCTGAGGTGGTACTTGGTGCCGCGTAGTAGCACAACACTGCCGAACACACACGCCGCCACCGGCACCAACAATAGGAGTCCCGCAGCAACGGCCTGAGCAAGTGCCGCAGGCAGAACCGCAGCCACGGTCTATTTGCTTTGTATGGGTTAACTCGTCCGTGGTACAGCAGACAACTGTTGTTTCGTTTGGGTCCTTTACTGTATACAAGTACAGGCTGTCGCCCCCTTGTATATCGTAGTCAGCCAATGCATTTGTAGCTGTCAAAGTAAAGCCGTTAAAAACCAATCGCATGTGCTCCATCTTAGTTAAAGCCAGGCGCTCTAGGCGAGCTTTCAATTCCGACACGCTGTACTCAAACGGGTCGACATCAAAAGCCCAGGTGCAGGCTGCACACAAAACGGCAACAGCAACGAGAGTAAAAGCAGCAACAGCAACAGCAGCAAGAGAAAACAATTACTGCAAGCACCTCATGATAAGAGAAGGACTACCCGCGAGCTTCAACATATCGGAAAGCCTGCAGCCTACACATACATGGCACCTAGACGCCGCCACTGCTGCTCCGCTGCTGCTATTTTTCCTGGTCAATAACCTGTTGCTCACCAATCTTGCCCTTGTTGCTGCCTGGTATTGGAGCCACTCGATGAACGAAGATGGCGAGATTCTTGAAGTGCGTCGGGTTTCGTGTCTCCAGCCGGACCTCAGGATATACTGCAGCAAGCAGGCCCCACATGAATCCTTAAAACGTTGTCCACCCTCGCTTTTGCGGAAGCATTTGCTGCTGCTTGTTTCACCGCAGCTCTTGCTAACGGCTACCGCTGCATTAACCTCATGCGGGTGCTCCTACTGCGGAGAGTGCCGCTCTGCACTGTCGTCGAGCTGCTGCTCCCCCAACTATTACTGTCTACTACACTGATATTTTCGTCTATGCTGTTGCCTGATGTATCACCATCAAACTCAAATGTTTCATTGGGTTTGTTGCGAAGTCTGTTCAAGAGAGCATCGGCAACGTAAGGGTGAACGACACCACAGAGCTTCTTATCCTTTAAGGCATCTTCCAGGGCCTGAGCAATGCAGATACAGAGGCCTATGCTCTGCGCTTTGTGGCCTAGTGG
The DNA here is from genome assembly GCF_000499385.1 of Eimeria necatrix. NCBI lineage: Eukaryota > Apicomplexa > Conoidasida > Eucoccidiorida > Eimeriidae > Eimeria > Eimeria necatrix. The sequence continues at coordinate 41,467 of NW_013652462.1, forward strand.
TTCATGCACATAGGGACGAAGGTGTAAAGGCAGTGGAATCTGAGAATTAAGGACAAGGCACTACGCTTAGGAACAAAGAAAAGACAGACAAACAAATGAAGAATGACTGTGCAGAAAAAGGAATAGAGATGTGATGATACCGAAGAAAGAAAAGAAAGAGAAAAGTTAGAGGCAGCATCATGAAGCAATAAAAATCAGGGTCGGACGCCTTCGTGTTTGCAGCAGCTGCACATTTGCTGCATCAGCTGCACAGCGGCTATACTTTGCTCAGGAACTGTTTGGAAAGACTTGCCTGAATGGACCTGATGTAGTTTTGCCTGAGGTGTAGCTTCACCTCTAAGTGCGCGTCTCGAGAGAGCCCGAGGTCCTCTGCCACGCCGTCAACGATGTCGTCAATGGTGCGGCCGTCCGCAGGCTCCTCCTCACGCAGTTGAAAATCTGACATATTCGCTGTCGCTCCTTGTGGCCCGGTGATAGCTGTCGAAGCTGCTCAGAAGCCTGCTGCTGATGCTGTTGCGACTGAACAATTCCACTGTTGTTGGCGCTGCCGAGGGGCAGTCTGTTGTTTGTGTTGGTGGTTTCGCCGGTGTTGCACCGTCGCCTTCTAGTGGAAGTTCCTAAACTTCAGCTAGTTCAGCTGTTTGTGTTGAAGCTGGCACTGTGGTGCAGCCTGTCCTTGTCACTGCAGCTAGTTCTGCTGCATGTGTTGGCGCTACTAATTGTGCAGCAGCCCGTCGATGTCACTGCTACTATTGTTGCGGTGCAGACTGCCGTCGAATAGCAGGGCTTCCAGCATTGAACGGACTCGCGTAGTCCCCGTTTCTTCCTATTGAGCTCTTTATTGAGGCTTAAGGAAGGGGGAGGCATTCAAAATTAGCTGCAGGAACTCCCTACGCTGAAGCAATCAATGCATCTGCGGCCACTATGGATGCGCCAATCGCTGCAACTGCGCGCCAACACGAAGGCGGACTCTATGTAGATGTGGTTGGTCTTCGTGTCTTGAATTTCATTTGTGTGGTGGTTTAAATGTGCAGCAGAGACAGCTGAAGCCGCTGGTGCTGCCAACAGCCTGACCAGTGTCTCGATAGGCTTGTCGTCTTGCCCACTCCTTCCCTTACAACATTACGGCTTCCCTAAAAATTAAGCACAAAAATATGGTTGAATTATACACCAGTTCTTGGGGGTTCAGCAGAGCGGGCAACGAACGAGCCAATTAGGGGACGAGCAGATGTTGCGAAAGAGCTGCTGCTGCTGCTGGCTTCCTCTGCGTCCACTATTTCGGCTGCAAGTCTTCAGCACTACGAACTGCGGAATGTAGCTCAGAATGTCCGCAATTGTTAGAAAAAAAACAGTGATGGGTGAAGTAGAGTGCCACTCTGAAATATGCGTCATGCACACTGTGCAAGGCGTGGCGGTCTGGTTACAAATTTGACTCACAGCCGTCGACGGCGCAGCTTCTACAGCAGCAGCATATACAGTTGCTGCTGGTAAAACTGAAGCACTAAACGATGATACTGAGAAAATGTCTGTCAATTGACAGTTACGGTGTGATCGGAGCAATCACTGATGAGGTACAACGCTGAATGTGCATGTAGAAAGCGGAGAACTTGGTCCCTGAAGCACAGCGGAAGAGCCTAAGCTCGGAAAGAGTAGTGAGGCATATGGCCGTATTTGACAGGAAAATGCACTATTGCTGCTATTTTAAATACGGATTCGGCAAGGATTAAACATTATGCAATAGCGTTATCTGCGGAGAGATTCAATCGCTGCTGAACATCCCACTAGCCTGCACTCAAAGTATTCGAAAAGCTTTATATTTCCTTCCTCTAATAGTCTTATTCTATCCTTGGTGCTTACTTCGAAGGCTTGCGAGCTCCGTAGGAATACGGGGTTAATCACTGCTTTCGATGGACGAACTAGCGCCTGTTGCTGGGCTTTCCAAGAACCTGTCAAACTTCCTTCTACTTCAGCCCTCCTGAAGCGCTATTCATTATAGCACTGCTTTGTACGAATTTCGATTTTTCAGTACAGGCTGAAGACTGGTTTCGCATTGCAGGTGCGGCACAGCACCTTTTAGCGTTCAGGCACGAGGCACGCAGTTGGGTGATGAGGCTTGGCTGCAATAACGCTCCTAACGTCTGGAAGAATTCAAGGCCGGAAATATTGTAAACTTTTCAAACAAACACGTGCAAGTGCACAGCATCTTACTTTCTCCGTGCACCTACATACTACAAGCGTCTCCGCCGGGGCTCTGATGGCTTGACTGAACAATTTGTTAGTCGCTGCAGTACCTTGGGTCACTTCACGGTCAGTGGACACTGCTTACTCAGCTACCTTTTCTCCACGCAGAAGAAAGCATGGTTGTTGTATCTCCGAATGGTGTTTATATGACTAGGCACTGCAAAATCATTGCAACAACGTGCTGTTTCCATTCAGTTTGCTGCAAGAAAACAAACGCTACAGCCGTCTCCATTGCTTGCAAAGACAAGTGTGGCAGACTAAGTGATTATTGAGGACCTAGTGTTAGAAACTGCATGGACCGAACCGTCGAATCGGAACTCTCAACTTATTTGTGCCGAGAAAAGCAAACCAACCGCAGAAGAATCGAATCATACTTATAAGCCATTAAGGAGCATTCTTCCATTCCGAGTGAGCCTCTTGGGACACAATGAAAACAAAACATAGGCAAAGGTCAAGCAAACGCAGGAAACTCATTTCGTTGGTTTTGTGGCTCTGTGCCCTGGTTCGCCTCAGTTGACCCTGCAGCTTTGGCGGTGGGCCTTAAGCAAGCAGTCATATTCTTTTGCTCGAGCACTGTATGTATAAACTAGTTGCTCCTGGTTCTGAGCTTTTCACTGTATCTTTACAAGAGTGGCTTGACATCCACTGAACAAATTTAACGCTTGGGCACTTGGCTTGGAAGTGTCATCTCTGCCACTGACCTTTTGTTCCTTCTTATGCTGTGTTCCCACGCAGCAATTTGCCGTAGAAGCCGCATCACCACCCGAAGAATAGCTGTTTGAAGTGCCATGAATCTTTTTTCCATGCGATTTCAACTAACGCAGATGCACCGCTTAGGAATGCAACTGAATGCTGTTTTTTTTCTTATCGCAAGACCGACGTCAGCTACAGGGTGAATCACACTCTAAAAGCATTCAATCAATTTTTATATGAATATATGGCACGCATATAGTTTCTGGTACTCCTTATTGCCTCCCAACACGCTTTCAATGGACCTTATTGTGAATTTAGTTCATCATTCACACTACTACTTCGGTCTCAGCACTATTGACCTCAGTCTCGAATCCTCAAGAACTAGTTCCCCAATACTGCGACTTCAAGCAACAACCCAACACCATATGCCAGGGCGTCTAGTTTATGTGCATGGAGTTCCTTTCCAATTAGATTTTTTGACTTTCCAAATTACAGGATTGCAGGATTACCTTATGATTTAGCACGCGTAGCTGCGTTTGAGTAATCCTTCCCCATTTTCTCGAAGAAACCCCATCTCAGCAGCTGTAGCGGTTGACAATGTGTCAACCTATACGTAGCGATCTGCTTGCGTTGCTAGTGTTTACTTTCATTCACTGGCCTTCCTACTGTTTCATAAAAGTATCACTCGTCTGCTTTCCAAGACCTGTGTTGGAGATGTCTCAGTTTGCTTGCACTCCTCCACCGTTCCACACCCACACGAGTTTCAAAGCAGCCGATTTAAAAAGGTATTGCCTTCTTTGCAGTATTATAGGCTGCAATATTTCGCCTACCAATCTAGAGATCTTGGAATTAAGCCTTTGGGTTCAAGTTGTGCTGCACACAAAGAAAAATAATATGAGGAGAAGCATGCAAATGTGTCAAAGCATTTCACCCTGTCTCTGAATAGGGCAAAATCATGTCACAAGCTGGTGCACCTTCAATTTTATATTCAGCTCAATCAATAGATAATCATCTTCCCCTCACATTTTTTAAAGCGGTGCATTGATTCATTTTATGGAAGAATTCTTCATACTTCCACTTGCTTTTTGCCTAGACTTTGCTAAGTCTAATGCACACAAATTTTCTTCATGCTTCCTTTTGAAGAACGCATCGTACAAGATGCGATTCAAAAGGACCTTGCAGACAATGCAAAATACAACGAATCGTGCGAATTCAAACAGAAAATCCATTGTAGTAGCACTGATGACTTTGATACGTCGCGGGCAAATCAATTGAATGTGATGTGCTGTAACGGCGCTGAATATCGCTATTGTAATTCAAGTGAGTAGGAAAGGGGCACTAGCCCTACAGACGTGTTTAAGGTGGTTCGCTAGTGTCGCGACACTACCGTCCATTGTATCATAATTGAACGCCCCTACGGCAATTGTCAAGGCAGAAATTTTCCCTTCACCGCTAGCTGTTTGCATGTTTGTTAGTGAGTCGAATGAGACATCTCACGAACACTCCTTTTGCCAGGCTGGAGGCTCTAGTCGTATTTTCCCAGCATTTGGGTGCTAAGTTCAGTGCAAACGACTTCGTCGCGGTACCATCAGTGAAGGAGAAAATGTACTCAAAGGTTCATCTTTGGAACGCCAGATTACGGCTGCTTTTGCAAAGCTGGCGAAATTCCTTGTCAGGAAGTTTCTTTCCTGATTACGATCGTCCTACAATTCACTAAGATTTGATTTGAGCTTAAAAGTTTTCCATATAACTTCAGTGTATATTCTCGGGGGAAGAGTTGTGCTCAATATGGCAGTATTCTGCTAATATGGAGCTTCGCAGTTCACCTTTTATTCAATGAAAGCACGGGAAACATCCTCTATTCAATCCCTTGTGAACGACAGTTTTACACTTCGCTCGAATGCTTTTAAACCGTTAATACATTTTTTGAGATATCAGCTTGCTACTCAAACCTTTTATTCCATTCAGCGATAACATTTCATCGGGCGAGAGCACTCTATTTGCCTGACCTAAAGCCTAGCCGTTCGTGAATAAATCGGCAGTGCGCTTCGGCTTTTCGCAGCATTAAATCTTGGTAAACAGGTTTTTCTCTGGCAGGACGCTCTCTTTTTTATTCTTACTGCGTTGCACAGTTGTTCTGTCGACAGAAACCTTCGCTCTATTCTGAATTTTGTTGGCCTACTCCTCGCATGACCTAATTGCAAAGAACGCGATTCAAATTTGGAAAACCACTCTGAACTAAAAAAATGTAAATATATTTCCTGGCCAGGACGAATTTAAAGTAGTGCTTCGCGTATAAAATAAATTTTATAGGCCCTCGCTGAGGCATTGTGAAAAGTTAGTTGGTCAACTCTTCAGAGTTCCCCTTGCCGAAACGCGCCTTGAAAACCTGCGTATGGCTAGCTTTGTACCAGAAAAACAGCGTTAGTCTTAGAAAAAAAGACCAATGTAACCACATTAATGTGCATTTAATCCGTTAATAATTACTGCTACAATGGCTAGGAGCCTTCTAGCCTTCTCTACCCTTTCTCATCTACACATTGCACTGACTTTCCACTGGAAAATCTGGAGAGATGACACTGCGAAATTTGTTCATATTTTCAGTGTGTTTGCATCTTGCTTCTGATGGTCTCGGCAGTGAGGGAATAAAAAATGGGTTCAATGCCGAAAAGTCACATGTAAAACGAGCATTGACGGTCTGCTATACTTGCTTAAGTAGTAAAAGGCCATATTAAATTTGAATTCGATTCATCTGGGTGAAAATTGCTCGGAAGAAGGCATGAACCGTAACTATACAGCTGTGGCACAGTGTGGGTTTGGACGAGCGGTCCAGACGTTTACCAGCAGCCCGCTAGGAGAAAGAATAAGGCCTCTATTCGAGTAGAAATATTTACAAATACTAATACAGAGTGCTTATTTCGCCTGTAGAGAGATTCAAAAGAGCACAAGAATCTAAACGGCTGGGCTACTGAGCTGGCCCGCTCAAGAGTCCCCGTGTGCATATTGCTACCCTCTGGCAAGAGCTGCACAGAAATAGAGTAAAACCACTGAACCGTGTGATAAAAAGCCAAGAGAATTTAATTTATAACTTAAAAAATAAGGAAAGTGGGCCCTTTCTTTAGAGCCGCGACACAGCGTATAGTGGATTTATGGCCCGACGGCACATCTCAGTCGTCCGCTGCCATTAACACATGCAACGCATTTTAGGGAGGCAACAGATCTTCCTTGATCAACTGACCTCCACCGCATATTTGCTTGTGTTCTTTGCATTTCACATCAAAACAAACCAGGAGCTCTCTTCCTCCCCATTTGCCTCCTGAGGATGAGCCGCTCTTCGCTGCTTGTCTCAGTGTACGCTGTACTTTCAGCAGTCGTAGCCGGTTCCTGGAATGATGCAGAATCCTTTCAGCTCAACGATGGATCTAAGTTGGCCGAAAGTGGGCTGGACGTGCGGGCTCATGGAGACCGTGGAAGGCTGGAACGAAGCCGCCGCCGCAGCATTCGACTTCTGAGCCCATTCATTCTTATGGCGGTTATGGCTGTGGGCTTTGCCATCTTGCTGTGCTACAGCTCAATGCAGCTCAGAGGAAGAACCTGGAACGTTGGCGTGGTTGTGCGAGGACTCTCAGCCGCAGGCGGAGACCCGTGCTCTGTGAGTTAATGCTCGAGCGAAATAAAGAAAATCACGAAAAACCGTCAATGCATTTCACCACTGCTTGCAAATGCTGGCGAATACTGGCGTCGTCATGCTACGTTAGCAAGCACGCAATGCACTTACACACAGCTTCAAAGTACTGACGAATGCAGGAATCGTCACGCTGCGATAACCAGCACACAACGCTAAGACTGCGCATTGTCGACATCGTCAGCCACCTCGGGCAGCCTTTGTGTTGCATTGGCACAAGCAACCTCTGCAGGTCAGCATTCCAGTTGTTTGATGGATGGCCTCAAAGAAGCAACCTTTCTCCCGTACAATGAGCGCAATATGCATCCGCTGTTAAGGAAGGGGGTATGCGCTGGCAAGGGCAGCGTTCCAGCTGTTGTTGCACGGGTGGTTATTGAACCGAGAATACTTCCTCTGGCAGCTGCTTTCGGCGTTGTTTTGGCTTCATGTAGATGCGCACAACTTGTGTTTCCCCACGTCCAAAAATTGCGCACTTTAAGAGTGCCGCGCCACGCTGCCTCCGTAGCCTTGATCAGTTGCCGCGTAGGGTTTGAATTTGTGCGCGTCGTTAAACAAAGTAACCCTGTACTTGTCCCACTGCCGTTTTCGTTTTTCCTCGCATTGTAGTTATGGTGGCGTGGGTTTTCAGGGCAAAGCTTTGTGAACATGAATGAGGCACAAAGCCGCGGGAGAGGCGTTTGACGTGCTATTGCTTCGTTAACCGCAAATTTGACATTTTGCTCCTGCGGATTACACATTGTACGCGTACCATACAATAACAATATGTCCCTATAGGCTACACTATGGGAGGCGCGATTCTCGTATGCTGAAGACCGCGAAAATGCAACTGAAATGTGGAGTGATGCCATGCATAGCCTATCGAGTTAGGTGACGGCAACTGGAAGAGCTGGTTGAATGTTTTATTCAAGCGTTAAATGCCTAAACAACGCGTAAACGACGGTTGATGGAACCCTTGATATACTAGCAGTTCCCCACCGTATCAGACGCAACTTGCCAAATGTGTTACACCAAAAAGCATGCGGCGTAAGGTATTTGGTAAGTTGCGTCTGATACGGTTGGATTTCGCCAATAATACGCCTGACTAAGTTAATGGCCATCACTGTCTGTTGTTGCCGTGAACCAGCTACGTTACGCTCAGGCAATGAGAAAACCCTACCTGCACAACACTTCCTCATACTACGTAAGTACTCAATAAGAATATAAAAGATGAACATTTATGAACGTTGGCGATGATGCGATATGGAGGCCGAAACGTGCGAGTGTCGCTTTCTCTATTTTATCTCTTACTAGTGATTTTTGCATTCGGCACGGCGCTTTGGGAACGCTGGGTAGCCCATTGCCAAGCGTATGTCGGTATGCAAAACGAAAAGCAAAGCTCCCCACGAAATTGTTCTTTGCTAGGCGAAACTGTGTCCTGTGTTCTAGGCTGCATCATATGGGCTGCCAATAATTCACAAGAACTTGCAGACCACACCATCCTGTTTTCGGCCAGGCATTTATGAATGCAATGGACGGCTAAGATACGTGCTGAGAACCACGTGCAAGAATTGTGTTTGTCAGTGGGTTGAAATACGAGGCTCAGCAGGATGTACGCAGTAGAGCACAGTGATGCTAACCACAAACCGAAAGCAAACGTTGCGCACAGTGCGAGAAAAAGAGACTGATGCGCTTTGAATAGAAATAGTACACAGGCGTTGTAAGGAAAGAGGCGTTTTAGTAGTCTAAGGCCATGGGCTATGAGAACTCGCTGGACTAGGTGAGGTGAAAACTCATCGTTGCAGTTGTTCTGACATGTGCTAGGGGCTTACTGGGAGCCTTTGACCTGTGGTAACTGCAGTTTAGGTGCTTATATCCATGGAACATCCGCAGCAGCAAGGCAAAGAACGCAGATGACGGGGAACGCATGAGTCATGCAATGCTTGCACGTTGTTGTTTTGTAGATGGCAAGGGGACGCTTCAGGGTTACTTCAGGGTTAGGTTATGTGGAGACAGCAGCATTTAGGGCACTGCGTGGAGGTACCACTATTCACGCATACAGAGCTTTATTTTGGTTTGACAGCATGAGTTGAAGTGGCTTGTTGCTGCAAGCGTGAGTTTCTGGAGCAGCGTACTGCATTGCACTGACTCGACGCTGCACGAGGCAGTGCTTTTGCAGCTGTTGCTGAAGCAGGTTTTGAACCTTGGGAGCCTCCAGTCCTCCGGTAAGCGCGTCTACAGTGCCTTGCAGTGTTGAAGCACGTGCTCGGAATAACGGGTAGGAATTGTGTACACCAGTGGGTTGAAACACGAGGCTCAGCAGGAGGTACGCAGTAGAACACAGTGATGTTAATCACGAGCCCAGAGCAAACGCTGCGCACAATGCGAGAAAAAGAGGCTGATGCGCTTTGAGTAGAAACAGTACACATGCGTTGTAAGGACAGAGGCGATTTAGTAGTCCAAGGCCTTGGGCTATGAGAACTCGCTGGACTAGGTGAGGTGAAAACTCATCGGTTCAGTTGTTCTGACGTGTGCAAGGGGCTTACTGGGGGAGTTCGGTCTGTGGTAGCTTCACTTTAGGTGCTTAAATCCATTGCTCTGCAGCATCTTCATCAGAAGGGCAAAGGATGCTGATGACGGGACACGCATGAGTCAGTCATGCAGTGCTTGCACGTTGTTGTTTTCTAGATGGCAAGGGGACGCAGAGTTAGGCTATGCTGACACGGCAGCACTTAGGGCGTTGCGTGGAAGTGTCATTATTCATGCATTCGAAGCTCTAGTTTGGTCTGACGGCATGGGCCGAAGTGGCTTGTTGCTGCAAGCGTGAGTTTCTGGAGCAGCGTACTGCATTGCGCTGACTCGAGACTGCGCGAGGCAGTGCTGTTGAAGGTACTCTGTGAAAATATCAGCACTAGGAGAAGTGCATGTCTTCCTACTGAAAATAGTTTGTGCGTGTGCAAGCTTGATCATCCTATTATAATCCTCATACAAATCCCTGCTAGGGCCACCAAAGAGTTTAAGCGACAGCCCCCGACAATATGTCGGCACAGGGGTTTTTGTTTCATCTGGTGATTTGTGTGCATTGCAGCCCTTTGTCGCCGTATGTATGCAAACGTTATCAAAGCTTGCGTTTAAAGACAATCTGCGGAACGTACGAACTACTCGCTCCAATACTTAACTGGTGATTCTGCGTGCCTTTTAGCATGCACATCGCACGTGTTGCAAAGTGCCATCTCAGTTGGGTAGAAGTATGACGTTGAACAGCCTGTACGCAAGCGGGTTAGGTGGGCTGTATTGCACTAAATTCGCTGCACAGATGCAGCCATAACTGCTACAAACGATGATGGTCACGGCGACTAAAGTGGTATACCTGTGGAAACTGCCCACGGCTGTTACACGGAGGGCTTATTATAGTAACATGAACCGATGTTTGCGGTAAAACTCAACGGTTTGGTCTGCATGCATTAAGTATGCATAGCTCACTTTTTACAAGGTGCTGCAACAAAACTGAATGGGAGCGTTGCAACTTGAGGTAACTGTGTATATGAGGGGACAACAGAGGCTGATCTGTTATGCCTTTTGCCTGCACGTTGCACGCGCTACAAGCTCCTATAGAAAGCATAAACGGGAGTTTTGCAACGTGAAACAGCTCCCACCTAAACAGAAATGCGATGCTGAACAGCCTGTACGTAAACAGGTTACGCAAACTGCAGAGAAATCGCTTCCCAGGTCGAGCCACCATAGCTATTAAGCGGAATGGCCTTAGCGACCAAAATGATATGCATGTGTTGAATATCCATAGGCGTTGCACTGAGGGCTCATTATTGTGGCTTTGACCGATGCCAGCGGTGAGACTCGAGCACAGGCGTTGCGAATCGCTGAAGCATTAACTGTGCGCAGCCCAGTTTCATACTATGCGGGGATGGACGTCAATCCTAGAACTCACGACGCGCATGCTTCGATGAAGCAGTATTTCAAAGCTGTGGAACGATGTGTAATACATTGCAGCTGGGTGCAACGGTTTGTATCAAAGTGATCTTCGATGGTAGTCAATACTTGCCTGTACCATTGGGATGAAGCCTCTGCAACCTCCCTGCTTGCACGCCAGCGCGCGAACAGGAACCCACGGGTGAGGCGAAGAAAGAGAGAATAATTGCCTACAGGGCTTTGCCGATACACGAAATTGCGGTTGTATGGGCAGTCTACCTGATCATTGCACCTCTCATCGCCGAATGCTTGCTGACCTCTTTAAACATGGCATTTGGTAGGGTCGGTGGAATAGCGCGTGCGCAGAAGTTGTGTGCAAAGAGAAGCTACGCTTATAAACTCACAACTTGCACATGTGTAAGAGTGAAGGCATGCGCAATAGTGCTGTGTCTTTCCTCAGGAAGGCGGTAAACAGGACGTAAGCGAACGGTCACGTAGGCAGCGCGGACTGTGTGTACTACAAATAGAGAATTACAGCTGCGATAGGTGCCGGTGGGCTCGTCTCCTCCCGCGAAAAATTTGCAGGTATAACAGGTGAAAACGGGACAGTTCGTGAGTTGGACAACTTAGTTAGGTAAAGTACTAGCATCATAAATGGACGTTGCAATTGCTCTTGGGCAAGACTGTGATATCGGCTCTTCAGTTGCATGTAATCTGAGCTCATTTTTGTGCTGATGCCTGAAGTGATACTTAGAAGTGTACTGACTTCAGTCAGCTCGGGTTTCAACCGTGCAGAACTAAATAATTATTCTCTAAGATGCCAGGACGCGAAACAACCCTACTATTTAGCCACATAACAGTGCGCATGACAATAAAAGGAAGTAGCACTTTTTGCACTGTGAATGTACGTACTAAGCACTAAGATCATGACTCAAGTGGCTTCTGCAGCAGCGCTCATGTGGCTCGAAATGCGTATTCTGTGATTCAGTGGGTTTTTTCAGGTCGGCTCTGCATTACAACACCATATATAGTTGGTGCGAAACTATCAGGACGTACGTAGTTTTCTGGTAGCTAGTAGCATTGCCTGTGCATTTGAAATCCTGTTGACTAGATGGAATTGAGGTGACAAGACTCTTCCGCTATGCAAAGGACCCAGAAAAGCGAAGCTTTCGGCATGACGCTACGACCGCAGCTTCACGTTCCTCGGTTGACAGATCTGTGTGACTGAGTAACTGTCTCCAGATGCATTCTTTCAGGGCAGAATTCGTTATAGGCACCTAGGTGCCCATACTGGGCACGTAGGTGCTGACGTGGTTATGAGCTTTACGTACCTTGAATCGTTCGTGCTAGAAGCTGGTGACTTTGGTTCTTTGGATGCAGAAGGGACTGCGTCTTCATGCCTTCAGGGCTAAAGCTAAGCGTATGCCATCTAAGTCCAAGGCAATGGTCACGAAAATTTCGTACCTGTTCATTTGAGGTGTTGTGCCGATCAGGCAGTATGCTAGCCCGTTGGTTTGTTAAAGATACTCGCTAATTGTCCACCAACAGAACGCAGAAAGGATATGCGGGACCCATAATTTAAGTGCTTGAGCGTTTTGGCTTCGCGCGCTTGTTGAAAAAGAAAGTAAGCATGGCAATGTCCAACGCTGGGCCTCGCGCTGGACAGCTAAGACGAATGTCGGCGTCGACAAGATTGATGCGCCAGCTGTTAGAGAGCAATACATCTACGTACTTGCGACACTACTTGCTTTCTGGCTTCTAAGGCAGTACGAATAAGCCCAGTAAAAGTTACGCATGCGTCGACCTTGCACTGCTACCTTTCTAGCAATTTGCGAACGAGGCGCAGTTCAGCTGTGGTGCAGGGCGTAGATTGTTGTGTAGAAAAAAACTTTCCTCTTTTTCTGCTGATCTGGACAATTTGTTTTATCAGCGGCCCAAACTGCTTCCCCAACAGAACGATGCGCTGCAAGGCCGCTTGATTGTGTGGGACAAACAGGTTGTAGGCATTGCGTATTCGAAGGCACCCCAGACTAGAACGGGGAAAATTCATGAATCCTCGCAAACAGGCTGTGGGTTTGACTACTTACTAAAATGTGCGCTGTCCGAAGTTCCCGTCCACCTTGTGTGCATAATTTGATGGAGCATGATTTACACTTCAAACTGCACGGAATGCTCTGAGCGAAGTGCTTGCGCCCAGTGTTTTACGGAATATGTGGACACAGAAAGTGCGCACGCAAGGACAGCAGGTGGCTTTACAATTGCGAAAGTTTTTGCGTGGAAAAGAACGGATTAACGTCAATCGTTGGACTTGCGAAGGATAGAGCTCCTGTCAGTAGTGACCACACAGAAAGTAAGAAAGCACGCTATACACGCTGAGTTTCGAAGGCTGCTTTAAAAATGTCTGCCAATAAGCTATGTCGAAAAACGTGTATGGCGCTAGTGTTCCAAAGATTCCCCTTAGGACTGTGACGTATACTCCACAGCTAGTGCGTTAGTGTTACGCGACTGAGAGAATGACGCTCATCACAACCTTCACACACTCAGAGACAACTCTGAGTAAGCGTGACAGGTTGTGGTGTACTGCGGAGGTAAGGTTTTAACCGCCTGCATGCAAAGGCTCGAAGGAAGTGATTCATAACCTATGAGCTTCTTGACCGCAATTAAAATCATTGGCGAAGCGCTGCATGTAGTGCGTATAAAGTCTGAAAACGCAAGCATGGGCTCTTTCTGGTGCCTACACAGGCAAGTTAGAGTCCAGCCAAAAATGAACAGAGTCTTGGAAATTTTTGGCTGTGTTTGAGGCCACCAAGCAAGAGGTACCTAAATCACCGCACACCACACTCGATAGAGAAGTGATGAAATTTCTGGAAAGGTGGAGTTTTACGAATATGAAATGCACATGGCGTAGATGGTAAGCATTGCAACAATCTGCTCAGGCAACTTCCTCTAGAATCGTTTGTCGATGCCACGCATGTTGTGCCAGTAGAAACAACGTGGTTTTGACTCCTTACACGAAAGATACCTCTTAGATTTGACGAAGCTGATTTTCGCTTCATGAAATATTTTACAGACCTAAGGTGGATTACATTGCTAGGTAATGGGTAAGCAGGTTATCTGTACATTCTCACAAGGCAGAGCTTATTTGGTTGAACGTTACTGCAAATGTTCACTGGAGAATAAATCAGAGAGACAGGCGAGACAGAAAATGGCTATTATTCATCACCCCCACAGGATGTGCGCATGAGATGGCTCAGCAGCTGGCCGTACAAAGGACATCAAACGAGTGGACAGCAAATGCCGCACGCATTTCGCAGCGAAATTGGAATTTGACCAGTTTGTGCGGAGGGTACGTTGGCACCCAGTCGGTGAGCGCAGCGCCCCAAAAAGTTGCGTTACCAGGCAAGCAGGCAACACAAACTGCCTAGAGAGACTCTCATAGTCGCCATTAGCTATAAAGCAGGCTGTGCACACGCAGAATACACATAATAAGGAGATGCTTCGCAGGCAAAGCCATGCAGTTTGTATGTTCACTCTAAACCACATGTTGGGGGCGAGCAGCAGCTTTGATGATGATGAGGATAGAGCCCAAGGACTGCAGGGTCGATGAAATGGTGCGAGTCGTTTTGCCCTCTATGAAGATATGGGCAGGCTTGAAAAAGTGCAGCAAGCTCAGTTATGGGCATAAAATGCAAATTTGATAGGGGGCGCAAATGGTTGCTAGACCGCGCACATATTTTACATCTCATGAGCACAGTGGTAAAGGGGTGGAACGGCTCACGTTTGTGAGAACCCTCGTCAGACCTTGATTCTTGCCCGTAATTGCTGTGAAGATGCTTTTTGGGAAGTGTTTTAAAAAGCAGGTGCCTTCAAGTTCTTGGTGACCATAGGCGTTGTCGGCACATTGAGTTGCATTTATTTTAGGTCATGATTCGCGTAAGTGAATTCATTCAAGCACATCTGCTGGTAAAAGGAATTGCTAGGAAATAAGGAGGGCATTTTGTTGCCGCACTAAGCTGCCGGTGAATTTGGATTAAACCACACAGTATGCTCACCTGCTCTGGCACCAAACTGAAATTGGGTCACGTAGTGACAACTAATTCTCAAAGGAAAAGCAACGCAAGGTAATAAATTTGGGCGGACACATGGCACGAGCTTGTCCAGAGGAAACGCTTTTGGCAGAAAATGCTCACGGGTCCTAAGTTAATCACCATTCGACAGTAGAGATTCAGTAGTCGATTCAGGTTGACGGTTAACTAAACAAGTAATGCAACACTTAGTTCTACACCACTGATGCGCCCTTAATGCTAAACCGGGAAGCCCACTACTTGATCATGGCGCCGCCGATTTTTAGAAGTTAATAGCCGGAATATGAAGGTGGCTGCTACGGGACCATGAAATGACTACGACAAAAATGTGCCAATTTTGCGGGTTCGTGCTGCATGCATAGCTAAGCAGTAATTGTTTTGCATTTGTGTCGTGGAGCTTACGTTGAATATTCGTGACAGTAGAGTTTTGCCAGTTTATAGTGGGAATATATGTTGCTTTGCTCCGCAAAAGCACGTGCAAATTGAAATGCCATGGGACAGTCAAACAGCAAGCAGAACGAGCAAAACAAGTGCATCGGTTAAATTCATTGACTTTTTTAGATTTTTCGTCACCGCCAGGACTGCAATACGCTGCAGAAGGTGGGTCAGGATGCGAGGACAGAAAGTAACCCATTTGTGCAAGCTTGTTCCAAATGCGTCAAACCGGTGCATCAACGCGTGCATGCACTGTGACCAATTCATTGTGTGGGAGAGCATTTGGCAGAGGTGGTTGGTGATAAAAGCCCGTTTCCCGTTCTCCGAAGGCCACATTGCAACCGAGACAAAACTTGAACAAAATACTGCCCTGAGGTTTGCAGACAGCAAATAAGAAAACCTGCCCTACAGAAAAGCACTGCAGGAGACCAGAGCGGATTGATCTACCACAAGCAGACGTGTTTAGGCCAGAGACCAGAGTAAGGCCTGTTTAGGTGTGGGCGACGTGCAAAGTGGCTTATCAAGCATGGGGACCTGTTCCTGCACACAATATCAGGCTATTACCAGGAGAAGAGATTGCACACAGCAGTGTTGCACCTGTATCTGGGCAGAACCTGTTGCAGCTTGTCATTCCCGTTCCACGGATGGTGGCGGTTAGATCGCTGCACAGCCATCATATCCTGTCATTTAAGGGCTAGCTCAGTGCACACTGTACAGACAAGGATATTGCACTGACGTATTCTAGATGGTACGATAAGTTTTAGATGTGTCCGCCAGTAAAGCAGAATTCGTAAATTCTTTAAATTAAGCGCATGGCTTGCTTGCTTGTGGATCACTGCGAAGCTGCTCAATATACACTGTAAGCGACACAGACACGAACCGCATATAGAATGCGTGTGAAGACGCGAGGCAAGGTATGGCTGCTGCAACTCATGGAAACCCCAAGATATTCCTGGAAGCAATAGTAAGATATTATTGGCAGCAATATGACACTTCTTCTGCATTCCTGTCACACATTCTATTCGCCTTAGTACTCTTTCAGCGCAAGCTTCAGTTGTTTTAGAGTGTCCCGGGTTGCGCAATGCACAGTGGCTCTGCTTAACAAACGCATCTTTTGCCCGTTTACCTATGGGGAGTTGTTGCAGGTGAGGAACACTTCAAAGAGGCGTGCATGTTTTTTTAAAAAAAAATTGCTTTGACCAGCGAGTTAGTTTGCTGCCTGTGGAGTTGGAATCAGGACTGCCTAGGGGGCTTCCAGAATTTTTATGGCGTGAGTTAGCGAGTTCTACACCCGCAGACAAATGATATGCATTGAAATGATCTAGCTGGCACTACGTAATAAACTTGCATGGCGTTGTTTGCTGATACAACGTAGCTCCAACATAACATGCCATAGACGGGCTTGATCTTTGTATGTGGACAAGGACGTTTACTGATGAGAGGAAACGCACAGCCTGGCAAAGCAGTGTTTGCGAGCTGGCGCTTGTTGGTGCCACTGCAATGGAGCGCATCTGACTAGCCAAGTCTAACTGGCGCCGATCGTTTGGAGTGTGCGTGCGTGGCGTAGGCCTGCGGGAGTGTATGCCGCGAACGGATTGCTTGGCCAGGCTTACTGATGACTTTGAAAGACATATATGCTCAGCTCGCAAGCAAAGCAAAACGACGCCGACCGTACTGCGCAATTGTTTTAGTGTTGCTGTATCTAGTAGAAGCAGCGAGCGGTACCTAGCAAGTGGAGGCGACAAATTGGGTTTCCTGTTTGTCGCCTGGACGTATTGCTGGAGTGCGTCCAAGCGTATCTGCAAGCTGCGAATGTGACGTGAATAGGCCAAGTTGACTAGCGTTCCATCTTGTCAAAAGGTTGCTTTGTTTGCCTGTAAATCCATGCGAAACTCGCGGGTGGGAGAATTGGGAAGAAACACCCCTACTTGTTCGCTACGGAACGAATATGACCTTAACCAGATTATACGTTTAGTGTGTGCCGAAGGCGGTGGCTCTGTTCTGGAGACGTTCAGAAATTTATTGGGCGTGCTTTTGGTGGGTTATTCAGGGTTGATGGTACTGAATGCTTTGGTTCAAGAAGCTTCATGAGATGTGAAGGGACGATTGTGACGGTATGAAGTGCTATATCATATTTACGCTGTTGTTTCTGGAAGAGGATGGTATGACTAGGCATGCACTCATATGCGATTCCCTTGCTTGATGTCCCGTAGTTTAGGCATGGCATATCTTAAAGTGGCCTGGCCTACGTACTAAGACAAGGACCATCACCGGTGAGAGAAAGCGCAAGCACCACTAATATACTTCTTGTGGGGTGTCGTATTGCTGGCAACACAGAAATGCGGTGCGTGTGGGAGGTTTGGTCAAGGCAGGGAGGAGCTGAAACTGGCCTGTGGTTAAGCTGTGTTGTGGCGAAGGCCTGCAGAATGCATATGACGCAAGCGTTTGGTTTATTAGAGTTTGTCAACTTGATTCGCAGGTAGGCATGCGAAGCTTTGCGCGCATAAAACAGCGTCGCTAATCCTGCAGCTTGCGCGTTCTGCCGTCACTGCATCGTTCGAAAATTAGTGACTGATCCTAAGCAACTGCATGCTTTGGGAAGTAGCGACTGGCCATAAGCAGGGAATTGGCACACTTTAACTCTGCGTTTCCGTTTGCAGCCTGTGCGCACACATACTGTGTGGAATGCATGCCCTCACATTTTAAAGTCCCAGGTCTTATGGCGTGAATAGGCGGGGTGAACTAATTTCTCATGATTGTGTCAAGCCAACCTGTTTTTTTACGTCTATGAATCTAATGAATCTACGCAAAACCGCTGAGAGCCAGACGACTTTACACAGTGTACTAGCGTCTGTTGGCTGCAAACGAATGTGGCCTTGATCAAGTATATCGACTGTGCTTGCGGGTGAGAGCGGCTCTGCGTGTGTAACAGTAAGAAATAATGGGGAGTGTCGTTGATGGGCTCTTTAGGCCTGCCAGAATGGCGTTCTTTCAGGTGGCCTACGGAGCTATATGCTGTTTGCAGCCTGTGCGCAGACGTGTTCTTCAAATGCACACAAATGTTTTTGCGATTTCCAGATATTGTGGTCGAATCGAGAACAAGCGATGTGGGTCTGTCTAGCATACAAGGCCATTGCTTATTAATCTGTGTGGAACAGGTAACGAGTCCGAAATGATTGAGACTTACATGTGTTACTGCTCAGTTCAACTATAGACCTGATAGGCGAGCACACTGGGTGCTTGTGCCGATGGGTTTGACGCTGCCTAGGGTCCGTCGGGAATTAATGCTGCGCGGCGTTGGCGGTTCCCTGGGAAGTGGTAGCAGTACGCGGCTTGAGAAATTCAGGCTGCTTTGCAAGATACGAGCTAACGAATGTGCTGATTTCGTGGAATTTGCGGTTTTGGTCCTGTGGTATGCCTCGCTTGAGAGCGTGATTTGAGGCTGTTTCATCTTCTGCTTGGGAGGCATGCAAATGACGCTCATAAGCGGAAAGCAGCGCAGCACACTGCACGAGCTGCGTGTTCCACTGTAGCTGCGTGTCTTGCATGTCGCAGGGGGTCCTCTGCAAGGACTTTGTACGTTTAACTTAGGTTTACGTGTTTGCAGGCAGTGCGTGGACGTGCTTTCGAAATGCATGCAGATCCTTTTGCAAGCTTGAAATGTTGCGTTGTGGATGGGCGAAGTAGGATAGTAGTGTCCGGTTTTGTGAAGGAGACAAGCCGTTTGCCTGTAGACCTTTGGAAGTGCCAATGGCATTGGCGCTCCTTGGGACTCGTCACGAGCACGCGTTGACTGGCGTTGTTGTGTAGTAGTGACATGACTGGTGTGCGCGACATGGGCGAGTCAACGTTGCCTTGTAAAAAGCTTTGATGGGCCTGTGGCTCATTTTCTTTGCTTTTGCCGTATACTTGACCGGTGATGTGTCAGGCCTGACAACATGGTATTGTTATGCGGTATGCAATAAGAGTTTCTGTGCAAAGCGCACTGCAGCGCATCGTGTAAGCTGCGTGAGCTTGTGTCGCTGAGTTTTGTGCACGTGCGAGGAGGCCCGTAGCAGGCTGCTGCGCGTTTGATTTTGGTTGTCCTCTTTTTTTCCTGTACGTGGACGTAATTTTGGAGTGCATGCCAGTGCTTGCAGCAGCTTCCAGATGCTACTGTGTTGATGGGAAGAGCAATGCAGCATTCTGGTGGGGCGTGGAAGCGACGAGTCCGTTGCATGTGGGCCTTTGCAGTGCGGAGGAGCTAAGAACCAGACGAAGCGGCGAAGGTCATCCGTTTCCATTTTCAAAAAGCAAATGCGAATATGGTCAGCTGGTGCGTCGGGCTCTTGTTTCATCGACATTGGCGCTGCTTAGGGCTCGTCAATAATTCATTTTGTGTGTCTTCGTGAGGAGCCGTGGAAGTTGGCGGCTTCAGGGATTAAGGCTGGTCCCTACATGTCTTGATTTCATGTAACTTGTCATGCTTGGCCTGTGGAATGTCTTGATTGGAATCTTGGTTTGGAGATTTTTGCTGGCGTGCTTCGAAGGCATACACTTGGTGCATTTCAACAAAGCACAGCGCAGCGCATCATGAAGGCTGCATCTCTCGGTGCTGCCGCTGCATCTCCCGGAAACGACAAAAAGGGACTTAGAGGAATTTTGCACGTCTGGTATAAACATTTGTGCTCGTAGCCTGTGCATGGCGGTACTTTTGGCGTGCATACAAGGTACTTCGCGAGCATAGGATGCACTAATGCGGATGAGCAAAGTGGATTACTCTTCTGTGGTTGTGCCGAAGGGGAGGGTGCACTGTTTATGAGAAGTGAAGAGCTATTGGGACAGTGTCTGAGTGGTGCGGGGTATTTGTATCTGTTGATTGAAGCCGTATGCAAATTTGGCATATTTCCGCTGTGACGTGCTTCGCTTGAGAATATTTCTCTAAAGCCTTTTCTGGTGGGTCTGAAAGCCATACAAGGAAAGCAAGAGAAATCTACGAGCGGATCAAAGCAAGCCGCACCATGAAAGCACCGCTTTCCTTTGTAGCTCCCCCTTCTGCAGAGAGAAAAACGTCCACAGCAGGACCTCGGCACGGTCGAATTTGGTTTTGGTGTTTGTAGTCTGAGCATGAAGATATTTTTACGATGCGAGAGAGCGGCCTTGCAGGCTTCAGAGGTCGCGTGATGGATAGAAGCACTGAAATACTGCCTTCCCGTTGTGCTGGAAAGACGATTTCTTATGGGAATTATCAGTGAAGAGCTGTTGGCAGCGAGTTGGACTGACGGGGGATATTGGTGTCTGATTGCTGAAATTATTGGGTGGTGGCCGTGATCAGCAAGTGCGTTAGGCGTTTGCGCTGATGGAATGATCGCTGCTTAGGACTGATCAAGAAATAGTATATGGTAGCCGTGGCATGTACTCAAGAAGTGACAGGTGTGCGAGGCCCAAAGAACTTCACGATGCTTTGAAGGAAACGCTGGTGCGTGTGCGATTTGTGTTTTTGGGTAAAGAAACAATGATGCGTTTGTGGTTTGTATTTTTGGAAATTGTCATGCATTTGGCCTGTGTTGTGTTTGCAGTGCAGCGCATGGTGCGAGGTGCGTGATCCGCTGTCGGTGCGTCTTGTGCATGTAGCAGGGGAGCCTTAGTGGCAACGTGGCACGTTTGAATTCGGTTTTTGTGTTTGCAGCCTGTGCGTGGACGTATTGTTCTAGCGCGTGCGAGTCTCTGTGCCAGGTTCAGATGCTGCGGTGTGGACAAATCGAGTGGCTTACTGTTCTGTAGCCGTAGCGGGAAGACAGTTCGTGTAGGTATCTGTGCGGTGCAGTCGGGGGGCAAACGGTCTTGCGAGGGATATGCGTGTCTGATTTTTGAAGCCATATGCGGCTTTGACCAGCAAGTGCGTTGGGCGTTTGTGGCAACGGCATTGGCGTTGATTAGAATTGTTGGGGAATTCGTTTTGGTTGGCATTGGCAGTTACGTGGGATGCGATGAAAATGGGCGGCTTCAGAAGTTCAGGTCACTTCGTAGTAGATGGGGATGTGTCTGTGGCTGGCCTTTTGGAGTTGACCATATATTTTCGGTGTGGCAGACCTGGTTTGGAATCGTGGCTTGAGGACGTTAGGTGGTGTGGTTGGGAGGCATAG
>NW_013652463.1:0-4295 GCF_000499385.1 Eimeria necatrix
AGCAGCAGTAGCAGCAGCAGCAGCAGCAGCAGCAGCAGCAGCTACCTTCGTGCACAGCATTCCTAATGAGCTCCCGCAGCTCTTCAGTCGCAGAGAGGCGGCAGCGCTGCAGCAGCAGCAGCAGCAACAGCAGCACAAGTAACGGCTTTGCAGTACAAGCAGCAGCACAACAGCAGCAGGCTTAAAGAAGCAGCAGCAGCAGCAGCAGCAGCAGCAGCAGCTGCAGCAGCAGCAGCAGCAGCAGCAGCAGCAAATTGTCTTGCCTTTTTCAGAGCGGCAATATCGAGCTCTTCTGCCGGCTGGTAACGAGCTGCAGCAGCAGCAGCGGCAGCAGCAGCAGCGGGCGTTGCTGCTGCTGCTGCTGCCGCTGCTGCTGCTGCTGGCGTGGCTGCTGCTGCGGCTTCAACAGCGGGCTGGTCCTCGTGAGCCGCTGCTGCTGGGGCCTGGGACTGGCCCTCAGCAGCAGCTGCTGCTGCTGCAGCAGCAGCAGCAGCAGCAGCAGCACTAGACGGCTGCAGCTTGGAACAGTGCAGCGACACAGCAGCAAAAACATAATCTCTTGTTGCTGCTGGCCGCACAGTTGGGGCTCGTTTATGAAAGCGCAGCAGCAAATCGTCTGCTGCTACCTGTGTGCAGACACAGCAGCAGCAGCAGCAGCAGCAGCAGCAGCAGCTGGAGCAGCAGAAGCAGCAGCATCTGCAATAGCACGGCAAGGGCAACTGCAGCAACCGCAGCTAAGGTAGCAGCGGCAGCAGGAAGCGCAGCAGCAGCAAAAGCAGCAGCAGGCACTGCTGCAGCACGAAGCACAACAGCAGCAAATGCAGCAGCAGCAGCAGCAGTACATGTAGCAGCAAAAGCGCAGCAGCAGCACATGCAAAGGCAGCGAGTGCAGTAGCACCATCAAGTGCAGTAGCAGCAGCCAGTGCAGCAGCAGCAGCAAGTGCAGCAGCAGCAGCAAGTGCAGCAGCAGCAGCAAGTGCAGCAGCAGCAGGCAGCAGCGGGAGCAGCAGAAGCAGCAGCATCTGCAATAGCACGGCAAGGGCAACTGCAGCAACCGCAGCTAAGGTAGCAGCGGCAGCAGGAAGCGCAGCAGCAGCAAAAGCAGCAGCAGGCACTGCTGCAGCACGAAGCACAACAGCAGCAAATGCAGCAGCAGCAGCAGCAGTACATGTAGCAGCAAAAGCGCAGCAGCAGCACATGCAAAGGCAGCGAGTGCAGTAGCACCATCAAGTGCAGTAGCAGCAGCCAGTGCAGCAGCAGCAGCAAGTGCAGCAGCAGCAGCAAGTGCAGCAGCAGCAGCAAGTGCAGCAGCAGCTGAGCGGCCTACAGAAGCTGGGTACTGCTTGATTGCTTCTTTGTGCTGCTGCAGCAGCTCCGCATACGCCGCATCTGCTGCTGCTCGCTGCTGCTGCAGCGCCAGACGTTTCTGCTTCCGTTTGCTCTGCCTGCAGCAGCAGCAGCAGCAGCAGCAGCAAAGTCCCCACAGCAGCAGCAGCAGCTGCAGCTGCAGCAGCAAAAGTTGCTGCAGCTGCAACGGCAGCAGCACCAACAGATGCGGCGACACTTGAAATGGCACAAAGCAGCAGATAAGGCACCCGCAGCAGCAGCAAAGGCAGCAGCAGCAAATGCAGCAGTAGCAGCAAGTGCAGCAGCAGCAGCAGCAGCAGCAAGTGCAGCAGCAGCAGCAAGTGCAGCAGCAGCAGCAAGTGCAGCAGCTAACTTCATATCAAGCTTCCACTTCTTCCTGCCGCATCGTGCCTCCTGTTCTGCTGCTGCTGCAGCCTCTGCGTCAGCGGAGCTTGCTGCTGCTGCAGCGTCTCCTTTGCTGCTGCTGCTGCTGCTGTCTGCAGCAGCAGCAGCAGCAGCAGCAGCATCGTCAGCTTCTTCTTCAGATTCGCTGCTGCCTTGAGCCTCCGCAGCTTGAAACTCCTCATCATCTGATTCAGTGTCTGAAGCAAAAGAAGCCTGCAGCAAAGACATCCTGCTGCTGCTGCTGCTGCTGCTGCTGCTGCTGCTGCTGTTGCTGCTGCTGCTGTGACTGCTGCGGCTGCTGCTGCTGCGGCGGCTGCTGCTGCTGGCTCCGCTGTTGTTGCTGCTGCTGCTGCTCTGATGCGCTCAGTTGAGGGCAGAAAAGTGCTAGCCGGGAGCAGCAGCAGCAACAGCCGCTGCTGCTGCTGCTGCTGCAGCTGTTGCTGCTGCTTCGCAGCAGCTCTTGCTGCCCCGGATGTCGCAAGATGAGCTGCAGCTGTTGCTGCAGCTGCTGCTCCTGCTGTCGCTGCTGCTGCTGCTGCTCCTGCTGCTACACTTCCTAGACTAGTTGCAGCTATAGCTGCTGCTGCTGCTGTTTCTGTTGTTGCTGCTGCTGCAGCGTCCCTTCGTATATTAGTTGCAACTATAGCTGCTGCCGCTGCTCTTGCTGCTGCTGCTGCTGCTGCTGCTGAGGGCGACAGCTGCGTTGGTAGTGGCTCTGCGGCTTACGCAGCTGCTGCTGGAAGTGTCAAGAGGCTGCTGCTGCTGCTGCTGCTGCTACTTCTGCTGTTCTGATTTTGCTGCTGTTGCTGGCAGAGCATGCTTGTGCCAGCTGCTGCTGCTGCTGCTGCTGCTGCTGCTGCTACTACCACTTCACACAAACTCAAGTGAGAAGGCTATAGAAGCGGAAAAGACAAATTTCTGGACTACATTTAAGGCAAATGCCTTTATTGCTGCTAGCAGCAGCAGCAGCTGCTGCTGCAGCAGCTGCTGCTGCTGGCGCATGCAGGTGGCAGCAGCAGCTGCAGCAAGTAGCCACCGCTGCATGTAAAGAAGCTTTAAATCCCCGAATTTGTTGAATTAATGAATTATTTAAAGGGAAAAACTGCTGCTGCAGCACGGACACAATCAGCAGCAGCAGCAGCAGCAGCAGCAGCAGCAGCTGTTGCTGCGCCTGGCTGGCCTGCTGCCGACTTGGCAGCAGGCAGAAGGACTAGACATGCTGCTGCAGCAGAAGCAGCAGCAAGCAGCAAAAGCGACTAGACAGCGCTATTGCAGCAGCAAGACAATAGCCGCAGCAGCAGCAGCAGCAGCAGCAGCAAGTGCAGCAGCAGCGGGCTCTGGCGGCTGGACAAGTTTTTCGGCAGCTGCATCATTGAGGCCACGCTGCTGGAGGCAGCAGCAGTAACAGCAGCAGCAGCAACAGCAGCAACAGCAGCAGCAGCTGCAGCAGCAGCAACCGCACAAAGCCAGCAGCAGGGAAAACAATGGAGTAGCAGCAGCAGCAAGAGGCTGTCTTCTGTGCGTCTCCATGCAGCTATGTAGGCAACTGCCCAGTCCCTTGCTGCTGCTGCTGCTGCTGCTGCGGTGTGTTGCAGATGGCTGCAGCAGCAGCAGCTCCGCAGCAGCAGCAGCAGCTGCTGCTCCCTGCAGCAGCAGCAGGTCCAGCCTATTTCCTCATCGCGGCGCAGCGTTCATGCTACTTCCTGCCCACTTGCGCAGCAGCAGCGGCCGCACCTGCAGCAGCAGCAGCAGCAGCAGCAGCAGCAGCAGCAGCAGCAGCAGCAGCAGGATGCATGCATTGATGCGGCTGCCAGTTCACCCCGTGCCCGACGCCTTAGAGCCCCCGCGGGCTCCTTTTGGCTTTGAGTTTTTGCTGCAGCAGCTGCCGCCATCTGTTGTGGGGTTTTTCACTTCTTTGCGGCAGCAGCGAGCTGGTGTACTACCTGGAAACTGAAGGGGCCCCCACTTGCCGGCGGCTGCTGCGGCTTAACAAAGGAGTCTTTGGGAAGCATGAGGCGCTGCTGCTGCTGCGGGAGCTGCAGCAGCAAGTGGAGCAGCAGCACGAGAAGCAGCTGCTGCAGCAGCTGCAGCAGCTGCAGCAGCAGACAGACGCAACAATGGCTGTCATCTTCAAGCAGAGGGAGCAGATACAGAAGCATCTCGACAAGCAGCAGCAGCAGCAGCAGCAGCAGCAGCAGCAGCAGCAGCAGCAGCAGCAGCAGCAGCAGAGCAGCAGCAGACATAGTAGGGGAAGGAGTCACCTGGAGGAGCTGAAATTCGCGCTGCAGCAGCTGGAGAAGCAGCAGCAGCTGGCAGAAGAGAAGCATCGGCAGCAGCAGCAGCAGCTGCAGCAGCAGGCAATTGCTGCTGCTGCTGAAGCAGCAAGAGTGCTCTATAGGGGCTTCCGCGAGCACGGGTCTTTTAGGCCGAAGCCCCTAAACCACTGGAAGCACAGGAGAAAGGTGCTGCTGCTGCTGCTGCTGCTGCTGCTGCTGCTGCTGCTGCTGCTGCTGCTGCTGCTGCTGCTGCTGCTGCTGCTGCTG
>NW_013652464.1:0-5008 GCF_000499385.1 Eimeria necatrix
AGTGACCGTCCCGGTTCCCACTTTCACGATGTCTGTCTTGAACTAAACTGGCATGCGCCTTCCTCCACTAGCCTGCAGGTGCATCCACATCATACTGCGGCGTTGAAGAGCGCAGTGTACTTTGTGTATAACACATCTTTACAAGCAGCTCTATCATTTATCTTTATGTTTGGCTGGATGCGCGCATTTGGCTTGGATGCACTCCATGATGTATTGCAGCACTGCTTAGTATTTGTATTGCAGTGACGCATAGTACTTGTTGATACTTCAAAGGGTCTCTGCGATGTCATTTTTGGCGGCATTGCTGCAGTCTTACTTACTTTGCATTGATAGAGCAGCAAAGGCATTGCTGAGTGGAAATGAGGGCGACCCGGACTCACTAGCTGACAATTACCTTATTAGGATTCAGTTGGCTTTGACCGTTCTCATGGCGTCATATTGAGCATTGTGAACAATGTTGTCTGGTAATTAAACGTGTTGAGGGCCTGAGCGCGGCATAACGGCGAAAGGTGTGCTCTGATGCCAGCCTGCCAACATTTTTGCATGGTGCTAATTGGGTGTAGTTGGCGGCGGCAGGACTGCGGAGGCCGCAAAAAGCACCAAAACGCGCAATGTACAATGCTTGTTACACTGAGGCTGGGTATCACTGCAGCAGATGACAATGGATCGATTCGAATTGTGCGTCCAAGAGAACGCACACGTGTAGAGAAAACTGAGCTCTCCAGGTGTTATGTTTTATTATGGTTATGAGTGGTTGGTCGTCCGGTCACCTGCATTGTCGATTCAGTAACGTAAGTAGTGCAGTGCTGAAGACAAATGGAGGAACTACATAGACGCAAGATGATCTGCCAGAACTCGACGGCTTTGTTCCCGCTTTGAAGGAAGTATGTATATTGCTGTTGGACGGCTTGGTGACTGCATGTTCTAAAGAGATCATTGTTTGGATGGTTTGACTCGCCGAGGGTTTTAATGCCGCACTGGTGTCCGACGGCGACTTGCACGAGCTTCTGATATACACAGACTAAAACGCTGCCACGTACGTTTCATTCATTATATTCATTATGCAGGCACGACGGTTGATAGTGGGAACCGAGCGCGCTGAATAATGGATTTCAACACAAGTGGTAAAAGGGTGTGCCTGGTCTGTAGATTATGCATACAAAACACGTTAGATGCTTAGAATTGTTTTAGTTTTCTCCTATTAGTAATAGAAACGTTAAGTGCGTCGAGAACTGTCGCCGCGCATCCTAACGTATCCACAATCACGGCTGTGTCGCCTTTGTGTTTCCTTTTGTGTAGTAAATAACAAGTCGTCAGTATCTAGTTGATGACGGCTGGGTCGAGCTGGTAGCGAATATTTTCTGAATTTCATTTCTCTGGAAACACAGTAGTTCAGGAATGCAGTGGGCGCATACGGAACTTGAAAGAGTTTTGAGCAGTCGCTTTGTCATGGGAGCAACGCGCTTGCCACTGTGCAACAAAGCATTCGTTAATTTTCTTTCGAGAATATTGGCCTGCGAAAGCCGTGCAGTGCTCTCCTAGTCGTTGCAGCTACGTGCAGAAGCATATCTTCGTGGCACACTGAGCACAGAAACTGATGCCAGAAGCTGATGATTCCGACACAGTCCTTGTGTGGCATTCAGTCGTTAGCTTGTCTGCGTGCACCAGCCATCGCAGTTGCGCACCGTGTAGCCCTATTCGGTGCGTTTTCGAACCAGGAAGGTTGCGCGAACAGTGTTTTGTTCCTTGAAAGTTGCACTGGTGCACGCTGTAGCTTGTACAGCTCAGCTGAAGCTCACAAGTTGCTAGCAAAAAAATGAAGTTGATCAGTGAGCAGTTCTCGTGTGCAAAGATACCTGAGATATCACGAAGAATATTCCGCATTCACAAGCAATTTTTAGATGCCCGCTTAAATAAAGCTTGGAAATTGTGTATCGCCGCCCCATGCCCTTGAAAGCACCGGGTCGGTCTTCTTAGGAAGTGCGCTTTTCAGTTGTAGTGCAGTGCACATGTTCCCTATCTTTCCACAAAGTAAGCGGTAGTAATTGGGGACGTTGTGTTTCTCCATGCATCAAAACGTGTAACGCTCGTACAGCATTTCCAATGTTCCTGGTGACCAAGTTTGAGAGACACCATGCGGATCCGAAATGCTCAGCGCGTTCCTCGAGTCAGTCGAAGATTGACAATAATGAGCTCAGGGTACTCACCTATAAAGCTTAAGGTTCATATTTCGAAACGGTCATGCGTATGCGCGCCATTCATTGGCCGAGCCTGCTCTATGTGATGCAGAAGCAATTGAATATAGATACACATGGGTAAAAGCTATTCAGATGGTAGATTTTGTTTCGCCATTACGACAAGTTTACCAATGATTGACGCACCATTCAGTGTCTCCTCCTCCGTCAGAAAACACCAAATGACGACTCCAGAACTTCCCGCTCCTTATACAAGCACTGGTCTCGACAATTGTATTCGCACATTAACGGCTCTATCCTGTAGAGGGGATTTACGCCACACGCTTTGACAAGCTCGAGACGTATTGCCGCGCTCGACACAAACACTTTGCAGTTAACAGCTTCTTCGCGAGATGTATGCGCCTGTTTCAATTTGAAGAAACACGGTTATGCCCACGACCAAGGGAGGTCCAGTGTACTTCACGAAGGACAGTGCATGTGTGCTGTCTGCGCAGAGTACGTTGGCAGAGCTGGAGCATGCGTCGGAGGCAGTGCTGAGGTTGGAGGTGAAGAAGCCAGCACTGCTGGCGTTAGAAGCTGCTCTTAGAAGTGCTTTAGATATTTGGGGTCGTTGTGCTGTCAGTGGTCAGAGAATTCACAGTCGGAAAATGTAGTGTTGCTAGCTGAGCACCTGTCCTTCCCGAACAGTGTGTTTTTTTTGCGTCCTTCGACGTGCGAGAACGTGGCCGCTCGAGTCTGCTCTGCACCGCCCAACGAAGTTACCGATGCAGAGGCGGATATCAGTCGTATCTTGTGAGAGATATAGGATTTCTTCGTGCCCATGAATATTGCTGAATCCGGCTGAAAGACGAAAATCAGATCTCTCTTGTGCACGTTGCTCGAAGGCATCCTTCGACGAAGGCTCTTGGCCGGCTTCGCTCATCAGAATCTCACAGTCCCTTTCAACAGTGAAATAAACGTAAAAGGCTGTAGCTCGCAGAATGGGAATAGGCATTTACTGCACCGTCCTGAAGCGGAGCGTTTGACTCACGCTGTGTTCCCTTGCTGTCCGCCTTTTGCCAAGCAGTTTAACCGCAAAGGTGGCCTCACGAACACAAAGAAATGCGTGCCTCATTGAGCACTTAAAGTGGCATGTGCATTGTGAGGGCCGGCTGAACACGTGCCACAGTTTAGCACGTAGTTTGTCTCAAATGGCCCACTTTTTCGGTATTTTGCAAATGTTGCTTCTGTGCTGGCCAGTGGCTCGTGCATGCGCCGGTTCTTCATTCCTGCTGACAAATATTTGGCATTTCTGGATCAATTAAAGGGCGTTACGAGTACTTTGAATTATTCTGCAGCTGCAACAAAATCGGAGGCAGTAGTCCTAAATCAATACATGACGCGCTGATACCCGAACCAGCGAACCGTCGCATGCATATGCATTTGTGTGTTGAGCGGTCATCTCAGGAAAATCTATGCTTTAATTGGAGCCGCAGTTCGCTTGTGTGCTTCTGTCGAAGCGCCTGCGCTGAATAGCATCGTGAGACGTACAGTCTACTGCGTTTCCCGAAAGACGTGGCACAACATCGCAGTTGCAGTCGTGCAGCACGTTGTTTCACAGAGACACGCGAAGCAGCTTTAGTTGTACGCCACGACTGGAAGTTGACGTTTGCGTCGCGACATTCTGAAGAATGATGATGGCTCCTGTTGAGGAATAGGCTGGCGAGGCACGGCGATCTCAAGCCGCTTTGTTTTAGCTCAGCTACCAAAAATATTTGGTTTTTGTAAATCATTTTTGACTGCTGCATAAAGAGGCGCAGCTTTGGTTTTTGTTGGACTGATTTTTTTGAGAATGTGTTTCGGGTGTGCAGTTGGAAATGCTAAATTGGCGTTCAACTTTGCTGAAACCACCCCGGTTTAGTGAAGAGTTTTGCTGCTGAGTGTCATATTTAGGCGACTGGCTAGCTCGAGAGTAGATCCAGACATGCGCATCAGAGTCTGGTTAGGATGTTTCAGCGATTTTGAAGATTGTCGATGCAAAATGATCTTGTGTTGATTCAAAACTTCAAATGGTTCTCAGAAAGTACATCACGTGCCAGGTTGTTCAGAAAACAGGAACGTTTCAGCTTTCGTGATTGAACGGCGCGTACTCTGCATTTTACGCGTCTTTTTGGATTTGAATGAACACCAAAGGAATGGTTATGCCCACGAACTATGCAAACATACACACCAGCTTTCTTGCGTGTTCCACGCGCTCTCAGATGTTCAGATAATTGCAGGCAGTAGTCCTAAGGCAATGCATGACCGGCTGATACCCGAACCAGCGAACCGTCGCATGCATATGCATTTATGTGTTGAGCGGTCATCTCAGGATAATCATATGCTTTAATTGGAGCCGCAGTTTGCTTGTGTGCTTCTGTCGAAGCGCCTGCACTGAATAGCATCGTGAGGCGTACAGTCTACTGCGTTTCCCGAAAGACGTGGCACAACATCGCAGTTGCAGTCGTACAGCACGTTGTTTCTCAAAGACACGCGAAGCAGCTTTAGTTGTACGCCACGACCAGAAGTTGACGTTTGCGTCGCGACATTCTGAAGAATGATGATGGCTCCTGTTGAGGAATAGGCTGGCGAGGCACGGCGATCTCAAGCCGCTTTGTTTTAGCTCAGCTACCAAAAATATTTGGTTTTTGTAAATCATTTTTGACTGCTGCACAATGAGGCGCAGCTTTGGTTTTTGCTGTACTGATTATTTTGAGAATGTGTTTCGGGTGTGCAGTTGGAAATGCTAAATTGGCGTTCAACTTTGCTGAAACCACCCCGGTTTAGTGAAGAGT
>NW_013652465.1:0-5130 GCF_000499385.1 Eimeria necatrix
CTTCAAAAACCACAACGTGACATCGGCAGTAAGCTGAACGTTTTATCGTGACGAAAGGCTGCCGCACATTCGAAAGAGCTGCTTCCTTACTAAAAACGCTGTGGAAAGAATCCAGCACTTACTGTATGAAACCCATACGCAATGCTTTATCTTTGAGCGAAAGAACGCACAAAGTAATCGCAAAGCTAGGGGCTACAAAGGGTTGGTTTCTATCACTCTTAATAGTGCGGTTCCTATCAATAAGAGTTCACGGGAGTCTGTTCGCAAGGCGAAATTGCGCACGCATTGAAGCGCAACGGAACGCGTGTACAACACGTTCTTAACACATGAAGTGCACGGGGAAGCAGTGCACATGATGCAAGCACTTAGGCAGCATGTCAGGGGTCGCTGCTTTCTGAAACCCGCATCCTGTGCATGCCAAAGGGGAACAGTCGCAACACTTAGGAGGTTTTGCAGCATCTGTAAACATGCAAAGGCAATGATGCTCTCTGTATAGTGTTGATCTTGGACAACACTTTGGGGCGATGCAGTCAGACAATGCACGAAATAAAGCAGCATCGAAGAAGGAACGCATGAAGCAGTCTGTTTCATGTTAAGAGCAGAACGAAGCACAATTCTTTGTGGGCACTGCGCATCTCCCCCGGACGTCCAATACTCCGTTTCCTGCCACAATCGAGTAAGTGAGCGCTATATTCATAAGGCGAGTCCCCGCAGCACGCATCGCTCGTTGCTATTCGACAGGCCGGTTATGGTGTTGGCACTGATGCGGCGAAGGTGCATGACACCACCCACTTTGTTTGTTTCCCAAAGCCGTCACAGACGGTCTGTTTGTTTAAACGCGGGAAAGCCGTCAGCTCAGTGTCAAATCTTCACCACGAGCTGGCATTTATGATTCACCTTAAGCAGATTCGGTCCACGCGTAAAAGCTCACAATGTTGCAGAAAACGTTGGTGCCCGGGTAAGCATGGTGTGTTGCTGCAAACGTGCGTCTTGTCGATGCATCTTCATGCACAAAGGCTGTTTGAATAACCTACTGCAGTAGTACAGTAATAGCCTGTAATATAAGTGTTTGAAGTGCTTTTAAATTTTTTAGCCTTTGATATCGTAAAATCGTGTCGATCAAGACAGGTCAAAAACAGCCATTTGTCCACAGCTGCCTGCACCGCTCATTCAAGTCATTGCTACGTATATGATTCTTTGGCGTATTCAGCGCGATGTTCGCTTAAGACGGACTCCCTGGATACCGAATTTTCGGAGCATTGAAGAAAGTGTGCTCCAGCTCAGGGAGCAAGTCCACTGAAGAAACCGTGGAAGCGACGCTTTGAAAACAACAACACCCTGGGTGAAGTGCTCGGGAATCGTTCGAGACAGAACAAGCGCTGAAACGTTAAATTTAGGCCGACCAGTGTTGAAAAGGTGCAGCATTTACGCTTTTAACGCACAATTCATAGTGCACAATGCTGTCTACACAAGCGTTCTGAAGGCACGGATTGGAATCAATCCAGCCCCTTGTACAGCAATCATGCATTTGCTTTTGGTCTGCGACACTCCGCAGGATGCGAACGCACTTAGCACTCCGCATGATGCGAACGTGATTAGTGGTTGGGAACAAATAGTTTGCGCCCGTGCGTGAGTTCTGTGTTGAGCATACAATATGACAAGATGATGCACCCAGTTGCCTGACGGCTAGCGCTCCTTGGGAGACCAAGAAACGGGGAAGTGGCTCGCTTGCAGAGACAAACAACGCTGTTGGCACCGTACTAAGGACTCTTCACTGCAAAGTCATTTCTGCTTGGTGTGTTTGTAGCGAGCGGAATAGATTCGAGTAGAACAAGCACTCCGCCAAAGACGATTATCCCGCTAAAATGAAGCAACCGTTTGATCTAGATCACGGCTTCAAAAGTATGAAGCACTTTGCAGTTTCCGGCGGGACTGTAACTCAGACAATCAAGCAAGTCTCTGACTGCAGAGACAACGGCCCGCGCAGCCATCCTTAACATGTTTTCCTCGATGTGCACGATACACAGGCTGCTCTACATCAAGAGTAGCAAACAACAAATCCTCTATCCAAGGGGACAGCCACAAAAAATTCGACTCGAAATTGCTGAGCTCATTTGCCTGACCAAACTCAAAGCTACTTGCATAAACTGCTGGAAATGGAATACGCAGCAACACTGGAAAGCGTTTTCTAAAGGCACTGAACAGCGCATTGCAAGAACAACCGGCACCAAAGGAACAGCATGTTGCATTTCAAATGGGAGTTTCCTGAAGATGAAAAAATTGCATTGGTGACTTCTGACAAGCAGCATGAAGGTTGCTGAATGCACCCAACCAGGATCGAACATTCAGTGTAACATTAAATTTTGTTCCAGTAACCTAGCGCTATATAGGTCGAAAAGAAGGTAATTTCATTGCGCCCAGGCGAATCGAGTGCGCGACGTACAATTACATTTCCACGGGAAAGCGAGCATGCTGCAATACAGCAGATGAGCAAAAAAGTGGTTGGAGCCGCTGAATGCATCACTCTGCAAACAAAATTCCAACGAGCAATGAACTCGCACAACACGTATGTACTGGGACACAAACGACCTAAATAGCGTGTGTGCCCCTTTAAACACAGCTAACATGCTCGTGCGTGTCAACACCAAGCAAAAGCCAGTTTTATGTTTGTTCCATGCGCCGGCGTCTGCAGAGCAAGGAACGGCAACTTTCACTACTTCGTTCAAAGTGAGCTGAATTCCGACACATTACTGTTCCACCCTCCATGTGCAAGAGGACAAGCCACCTTGTCTCCAATGCCAAAGAAGTATATAAAGACACACACACATGTATGTATTTATATATGTATTAACGCACACCGTTGAGCATAAAGAGTTGGGGGCTGAAAGTGAAACACTAGTCACATTATATTCACGCGTGGCTTGCTCATGGATATTGAAACAAGAAATCGTATAGGTGAGAATAGCAGAAGCATAGAGAGAGAAACGTTCAACGACTTCGAGCCAAATTTCTGTTCGGGTTTCTCCTGGAGCAAGCAAACACTCACTGTTCGCATTTCAGTTTACCTGTCAGTCGTGCTGCATACTCTCTGGCTGCTTGAAACGCACATTCTGACGATGCAACGCAATGGCCTTAAACAATCCGCAAGGTTCCCGTCGGGCATGTTAATTTGCCAGAATGTCGCGTCCAACTACGCTCATCTTCCATTTTCTATTCCATCCCATTAGCCTGGAGCTTGTGCCAGTGCATACGCTCTGAGCAGATAGAGGTCCCGACTCGCTGTTAAGATTTCGGGCTACTAAAAGGTGCGGTGAAAGCACCTGGAACCTTGCATGACATTTCTTCAAAAACCACAACGTGACATCGGCAGTAAGCTGAACGTTTTATCGTGACGAAAGGCTGCCGCACATTCGAAAGAGCTGCTTCCTTACTAAAAACGCTGTGGAAAGAATCCAGCACTTACTGTATGAAACCCATACGCAATGCTTTATCTTTGAGCGAAAGAACGCACAAAGTAATCGCAAAGCTAGGGGCTACAAAGGGTTGGTTTCTATCACTCTTAATAGTGCGGTTCCTATCAATAAGAGTTCACGGGAGTCTGTTCGCAAGGCGAAATTGCGCACGCATTGAAGCGCAACGGAACGCGTGTACAACACGTTCTTAACACATGAAGTGCACGGGGAAGCAGTGCACATGATGCAAGCACTTAGGCAGCATGTCAGGGGTCGCTGCTTTCTGAAACCCGCATCCTGTGCATGCCAAAGGGGAACAGTCGCAACACTTAGGAGGTTTTGCAGCATCTGTTAAAATGACTTCCGACAACATTTCGGGGCGATGTAGTCAGACAATGCACAAAATAAAGCAGCATCGAAGAAGGAACGCATATATTATTCTGTTTCACGTTAAGAGCAGAACGAAGCACAATCCTTCGTGCGAGTGGTCTTCCACTATCCTGTCTGTATCAAGTCTGCTGCGCGTGCCATTGTTCGTTGGTGTGGCCCACGTTCTGAAAATTGTGCTCAACAAATAGCGCGTAGTTCATCTAATCGCGCGGTCTAGAAGACACGTAGCCACTTCGCCACAGGCACGCTGTCGCACTCAAGTTTCTCTAGTCTAATAATCATACTACTGGTAAATCTAAGTGCGCCGTGGAAACGGGCTTAGGATACTTGTCCATAGACACAAACAGCGCAGGCTAAACAACTGCACCAACACGCCACACGTCACGCATTCTGCACATGCAAGTCATGAATTCCAAAATAATGCAAACTCAAGAAGGGTAAGACCACGAGTAGGTTAGAGTGGATAAGCATCACTTCGTAGCTACTGCAGCCACCATCACAATATGTCGCGTCTTATTGGAAACGCACAAACTGATGCAAATGTATAGACTGCTTCCCCCGTCGAACATTCCTTCCGTTTTTCACATCTTTACATATATGGCTTTTGCCGTCAGTATTACACTCAGAGTTCGCGTCATTATGAATTGGGTCAACGTGGAGAGTACACATACGATTGTTTTGCTCTCGACACGAGATATTTCACAAATGAAATAGTCCATTCAACGCTCGGAGACTCTGATCATTTGCCATCGGCAGCTACTCTGCCGAACATTACGGAAACTAGAAAGCAGCAGGCCGTGAGAAGCAAAAAAAGCACCGGTCGAACGTTCAATGTCAGAAAAGTTTGGCGATATGAACCCAAATCAACTGCCAAAATATAGTGAGGCGTACTTTCCTTTTATTTTCGACCAACACGTTTTGGTTCTTGCAGGTCAAAAACCTACCGCCTAAAAGTGTTTATGCGTGGAACGCTTGCCATAGGTCCAATTGCACGAGATGTTTATGGTGAGTAGCGTAGGACCGTGTTTTTGAATCATCTGGTCTTGCCTGTTTGCAGCTGAAATGCTCTACTACGTTTTGCGCTGGCGATGCTCGTACGTCCTGGATTATGCACAGCACAAATGCCGGTCTTTAGTCTAAACACTGAGAAATTAACCTGAAGCAGCATCCACGTCGTGCCGGCGGAGCATGCTGATGGGAAATCCCTGTCTTCGTGTTTCCTTTAAGCCAAGACCGAAACATCACTAACGTGGGCCTCGAACCAAACACGCCAAGCTATTTCATCGAG
>NW_013652466.1:0-5478 GCF_000499385.1 Eimeria necatrix
TGTGTCTCTCCAGTCTTGCGACCCCTCGTAGGTCGCTGGCTAGCTATCCTCTCTAGAGCACTAACCAGCCCCATTGTAGTGTCTGTGCACTACAGAATTTCTCCGTTTTGTTTTTCTAGTCACACATTAATCGTTCTAGGATTGAATTATATAACCTCTAGAGGTTCTTTACTGCCAGCATACAATCTCTAGAGGTCGTTTTCTGCCAGCCACAGAAACCTGGGATTAGCTGCAACGAATCCTAGAAGCAACCTACTATGAAGCTAATTTTAATTGCTTAGTTTTCTTAGTCAGACATTAATTGTTCTGGTATTGAACTATATACCATTTGAGGGCTTTTTAGGCGGAACACATTGTTACGCTGCACATTGCATTCGGCTCCTTAGCCCACAACCCGTTAGTTGAGGTGATTCGACTCAGACATCTGTGAAAAAAGTTGAACATTGCCATAAGCACTCAACCATTCCCATCATCGTCTCAGATTAGTACCTTGGAAGTGCTCTTTTTCGACAAAAACCTTCTACTACGGAGTTTCAGGCAGCACTAGACTATGGCAGGGCATGCCAAAATTATAGCCCTCGTTTCAAGGGGACAGCTGAAACCACTGAGCTAGAACAGCTAATTAAAGGCAGCCGAAAACTGAATTTCGAGTTTGTGAATGCTCATGCAATCGACTCACGCTGCTTTCCGCAAGTGTAGCGACGGTGCGGCCTTCGCCGAGTCACCAAGTTCCTGCACGCTTCGCAGTGCTCAGGAGGGTTCACGAATCGGGTTCACAAATAGAACATGAGCACTCCACTCCATAATCCTTATATAAAGGTAAGAAAATAATTAATACAGCACTATATTCAGCAATTGGCAGACCTTGCCAAACAACTGAGCAAGTTGCGCGCGTGTGTGTGTTGGAACTCGATAGTGCTCTAGTGGATGCAGGCATGCTACCTCAAGTCGACGGTATTGACATATTGTCAAGGTGTCAACGTTTCTTACTGTGCGTTACAACTCTAGATTACTGAAACTTCATTTTAAAGCAGCATTGACTGTTTTAGTACCTCGGGAACGCGGAGCTGGTAGGCCATGAGCTGCACATCGCTCCGGCTGGTCGGCAGCACACCACAGCGGGAACACGAGCACCCCGCTCACTGAAGAACAGCATACAGAATGCACTGAGACACATGATCAAAAGACAACAACTAAATTTTCTACACTGCCGTGCTTCGCGTTTCGTTTTCCAAGATGGGCTACTGGCTCCTAATATCCTTCACCTGCTTCCTCGTCTGTGTTCAGGAACATGGGTTCTTCCAAGCAGGGGGTGCAGCTACTCTTGCGGCTGAGGCCGAACTCCCTCATAGTGAATTATTTGTGCAAAACCAGAAGATGTTGACTGTTTTCAACAAGCGTCGCCAATCTACTTTGTCTTTTTTTCTCAATGTTGCCGTCATCTTCGTAGGAGTGGCAGTCGCTTATGTGCTCATGCAGTGTCACAGATACCTAAAAGCTCACTCGACAAGCGAAACTAGAGGCCTCCGTGGGCGTCAAATGTCTGACGAAGAAGCAAATAGTGGCTCTGTAAGCTAGTAATAAATTTCAAGGACCAACGACGGGGTTCTTCACCATACCTGACGAGCCCCCTTCACGGCTCGACGCATCATGGATTAAATGCGCTACAGTGTAGCATCCGGGGCCTGTTCTTTGATTTTTTGAACTAATGGTGGCTGCCGTCTTTTCTTAGAAAGCAATGCGCCGAGAAAAACCGCTCAATCACGTGGAAAACAAATGCGTACACCCAGTAGAAGAACGTCGCCGTTAATTGCGTTGCTGACACATTGAAAGTTCTTGCTCGCCCCAAAAGCTCTGATGCTTACTTTGAAATATTTGCCTGCAGATAAAATGGCACACACCGTGAAACGCGCTATGTAATCGCGCAAAGGAGAGCACCCAATAGCGCCTCATGGTGGATGGTTTTTTCGTGCGCCATTGACACATATGACCGTCATATAGGAAACGGAAAAAACCTTTTGTGCAATAGTGAATCTGCTGATAAAAGGAGTGACTTTGGTTGGCTGTAAATGCGTTACAGTCATCGAAAAATTCATGTGATTCTTTAAACAATCGGCAAACAGCAGTTGCAGGTCCCGACGGTTGCAAGAGGACACGAACGAACGACACTGGTTGAGGCCTGCAAGACACATTGCCAACGGGCTACACGAGGCCACTGGAGGGCCACAACGCACATCATTCTTATATATCTCCATGCGAGCAGCCTTTCATCTTGTGCTTGTCTTTCTTCCCCCAGCTGCCCCTGTTCATAAAGTGTGTTTAGGTGCTTGTGCGCTCGTATGAGCAGGCAGTAAAAAAGACGGAAGAGTGTAAATGTTGGTCCTGAAATGAGTTTCGCCAGTTGTAATGGCTCTTCATCGAGATACCCAGCAGAGTTCTGTTGGCAGACGTGCTCGCTAAGCCCACAACTGCCTTGCTCGGCTATGATCCATACTATCAGACGTAAAATGACAGATGAAAAAATATGGCGAATTATTCAGAAATCAAACTGCAGAAACTTGCTTCGAGCGCACCTGGTTAATTACGCTACCTCTTTGCAGGAGCGCCGGAATGCCTCCTGGTTCCTGCAGCAATCTGAAGTTAAACAGTGAAATTACAATGCGCTTACTTATTTCGTAAGTAAGCGCATTTTATATAAATTTGGATGCTCTTTGGAAGCGCGTATGTGCAAGGCGCGGCGCTCGTGGCAATTCCGGAGAGCCTGAAGAACAGCCAGCGTATCAAGCTTCAGAAGACAAAAATCTGCTTCAACCACAAGTGAAAAGCAAGAATAAAGTAGGATCCTTTTAGGAATACAACAAGCAAGTACTAGTTCTGACGGTGTCAGACTTCGTCATGTACAGTATACAGCGACGACTTCACACGGCATATGCCTCTGTAAGTGCGCATGGTGTTGCGGTAACGCGAGTCGCTGCAGGTTGACACCAGGCAACACCGTGACAAAGAGTGCCATCTCAACCTACTTAGTGACATTTATTTTGAATGAGGAGTCAAGATCTGGCGAATTTTCTGTACGTTGCTGGAGGAAACAATTTTTTCACCTCTGAATAGTCAATAAGTCGTTGCCAGGTTCATGCAATTGGATAAAAGGAAGCAAAGCGAAGGTGCATTCTGCTCAATTTCGTAACATAAACCAGCCCCAGCATGGATCGTCGAGCAATGGAGTTTTCCGGCCTGTCATTGCTGAGTGATTTACACAGAGCATTAGTGGCCTGATGTTACTCGGTAAAATGAATTAGCATCTGCTTAAATTTGAATATCCTGCAGAAGATATTACTAGAAAGCTGCTGCTTGGAAAAGATCACTTGCGCTGGAAATGCACATTTCTGCCGCGTACCTTTCGTGATTGCCGACGTACGCGGTGTCTGTTTGCAGGTCAAGAAGAGCGAATGAGTGTTTCGAACTTGCCGCCTGCTGATTTTTAAGTCCTGCTAGTTGACATCTCTTTGTTGTCCAGTGTTTTTTATGATGGCTGTATTGAAAGCAGCGTGGAATGCAGTCTGTATTATGGCCCGCAGTATGAATTTCAAGCAAGAACGTTAATTTTCAAAGCAGCTATCCTGGGTGCAAAATTCCGCAACGCATTGATTGTTTCGAAGTCGATGTTCGGTCGCATCTTTCGAGCGTGGCTTGAAGGACTGTTCAAGGCGAATTTCGGCTACATTGGCATGCAACAAATATCTGTAAAAAATTTGCCGGATCCCATTTATTAGTACATGAAATCTTCGTGCATTATCCCTTTGCACTGTGCGTCGTGTTCGCATCGGTGGCGAGTTCATGCTTTCTCCAGGCAACATTGTTTTTGTCATTATCCTTGTTCTATTTGCACACTACGGAAAACTGCAATTAGAAAAGACAAATCGTGCTGTCACATTCCCCAGCGCCGGCAAATGCAGGCAGCTCCAGCAGATGTTGCCTTCCGTTAAGCCCCTTGGACAATGGCGCCTGGTTCCAGTCCAAAAGGGCTTTTGATTGTCCTTAGAAGAGTGTTTACTTCGCTGGTGACTTTTCTGGCTGAATTTTTGCTGGTATGTGGAGACGTGTACAGAGATTCGGCGGGCTGAAGGCCACAGTGTTCTTTGCCTGCAGCGAGTCTGTGGAGATAAACAATCTTCGGCTTTGGGCTTGGCGTCTTAACAAAGGTTGCTTTTCTCTCGCTACATGCATGCTCAACTGAATGAAGCTTTATTTGGGTAGCGGGAGTTTGCCGCGAGCAAAGAAGAAGGTGCGCCCCACAGCGTTTGTGACATTGCTATTTTCGTGCGCGCAAAAAATGCACGGCGTCTTATTTGCATGCTGCGTGTTAAGCTAGGATTCTCAGAAGCACGGGTTATCTTGAGGGTTGGGCGTTTCGACGCTTCGAACGCGGCTACGCTGAGCTCTTCGACGGAGACAACTATCACTCCGCGCTAAGAGAAGGCGCATTTTCCTGGCTTTTCTGTAACGTTGTATGCAGGTGACCCGAGACAAAGTACACTGCAGTCAGGAGAAAACCCTTGAACATTGCTGTGGGTGATGCTTGCGGATATAACGACGACGGGCTAGCATTTCAGAAAATTGGCGCCCAGCTTAGCTCTGCATAGAACGAAGTATAACGCTCTTAGTTCGCGTGGTAGCCCATGAAAGCATCAAGGCAGTCTGTAGTTCTGCTCAAAGGCATGCGGAGTCCAAGCGAATGCCGCAACGCTTTCCTTCGCATGCTCCGTGCGACCGGTCGCTAGAGACCAGATGTCACTGATTTCATCGTCGTGCAATGCTCCACCGCTATGCCATCGTCGCTTGCGCAGTTATCCCAGTGGTCTGTTCACGTCTGAGAACTTTACCTGCTAGGATTTGCTGCTTGTCACAGACTGTGGGTGGACCCACAACCAGTTGTGTTTACTGGCTGTTACAGAGCTGAGCGAGTTCGAAGCTCTGTTGTTGTCGCGTTTCTGGTGAGCTGTTGGCAGGGTAAGTGGCAGGTTAGGGGGGATGATAGAGGAAGCATCTTGCTCCTGAATTGTAGCACCAACAGTATCACAATATGTGCGCAAAGCTCGGCAGTGCGTGACACTTTCGGTTGTTTTCAGGAGGGCGCGCGCGATGGTAACATGTGGTAGGTGGTTAGCCCGTGTCTTGTTAGCGCGAACGCGACAGCAGGATGCTAGCTCTTCGTCGGAGGGAATTTGCAAGGGGAGAAAATGACAAGCTGAGTCAGCTGCAGTATGAGCAATTGAAGAGGAAGCTGGGCGCCTACAGGTTCCGAGGAGCTGTGAATATAGATGCTTTGTTGCACAAAGGATTCAGTGGGAGCAGGGCCTCTACCCGCGCAGTTGTGCTCTGCATTTTTTTGCGTTTATGTCACCTTGCACAATGGGACGTGAAGCTGCGTAGTGGATGAGTCCGCCAGTCGGCATTTGTAGCCCTGGGTCAGATGCA
>NW_013652467.1:0-5201 GCF_000499385.1 Eimeria necatrix
TTGGCCGCCTACATGCAGCATTTCAGCGCGCGCCTCTGAACCTCTAGAAGTCAAATGTCTGCCTTTATCTAATATCACGCATACTTGCTTAGTTAAGCCACGATTTTACCTTATTTGCGCGTGCGTCCCAATGCGTTGTGCACGGTATTCACCCTGGAGCCGGAAAATGTGATCCTGCAAAAACGTATGGGATTTTAATGAGTCAGGCACAGTTCTGAGTCTCAATGACTGGCAGGCTGCTGCATGCGCAAGAAGTGTGTCTATGAGTTGTCAAGCCTACCGCTAGCGCCTCACCTCGAACTCATCTTCTTTCGGCTACTCTTGGTGACACGTTGCTTTCAAAATGTTTCCCTAATTAACGACTGGAGGGACTCCTCTGAGAGAATCACCAGAACATCCTGCAGGCTCCAACGCACCAGCTAATAGTATTTGCGCAACATGTCCAACGACATCAAACACTAGCTGGTTTGAGGGCCCAGAAGAGGCGCTGTCGGGAATCAGCCTGCGAGGTATGATGCCCCATGACCGCAAACACCTGGTAGCTCCTGCTAAGAGAAATGGCATATTCATGATAGTACCAATGTGCCCATTGAAGGCCTTGGTGCTAATCCTGGGTCAACTCCAAACTTTTTGCAACGCTTCTCACAGGGCACACACAAAGCTAGCGCAATGCGGAAATATATAATATTCGGGTCGCTTTTAGACTTCCGAAGATGCAGCTACATAACCACGAGAACAAGTCTCTTGGAAGCGTCTAATGCTTCCAACCAACATGAATCCTTAGTGATGCTGTTCGTAAGAAACACGCGATGATGCATTAAACCTGCCAACTCCAGACGCCACTTCCGGTTGGTCACGCACATCCTTTACAACGCATATTCGATTAAAGGGTACACGATCAAGCAGCAGACGGCGTTTGTTTATTTCGCATTGCCTCCAGTTAGGCGCAAAGCAATGCGTCTCGTCCACAACAGGGCGGCTTTTCTCCGCTGTCAATCCCTGACAAGAAACAGCAGCATTGGTGGACTGGCACAATTTACCACAGAACGCAACGCAAGCAGACGCTCAACAGATAGTGACACACAAGTAAACACACACAGGCAGAAGCAGGAGCAAATGTATTTACACATACAAGTGCAGGCTTATGCATAAACGCACTTCCTGTGCACCACCCGTTCCCTCGAAGCCGTTTCCATGCAAACGAAGCAGATTGCGGGCTTTTCTGACACAGATAATCTACCACAAACTACTAAATGACCTCGCGCGATTAAAAGTGGTTCCGTTTTAAGCTTGATTGGAATGGCACCTGTCGCACAGACACCACCATCGTACTGTAACAGCCAGCGGGAAACGGAGCGCCGCACGCCATTGTGTCGTCTGTAAGCCCCACATCACAGGTAAATTGCATGCGATCATACGAGATACTGAAAAAATGCTGCAGCACTGCAAGCACGGTACCGAATCACAATAAAAGATTCACTTGGGATCCAGTAGGTTCTCCAGCGCCGTTCACTTCCACGCATTAGATAGCAAGGAAACTAAATCAGTTGCTCACTGACTATTTTTTTGAAAACAGTGTCTGCACATAAACATGTTAGGGCGGTGCCTACTTTGAATGCCGCCGCGGACAAAGTTGAATGAAAAAGCTCACTGCAATTCAGCATAATATCTGTTTTCCCCCGGTGGAATTTAGCGCCGCTCTTGCTTAACTTCCCAGCGAAATCCAGTGCAAAGCAGACTGATATGTACGAGCCGCGATTCCATGTGGGCAAACACCGGAGGCCACATACCGTCAATGAAGTGAAGCAGGCAACAGCCTTCGTCACCTCGGCGAGTGAACGGACTGGCACTAACGTGTTATCAAGGCGGATCTCGCATTCCTGGCTTCCGCGCATCCCGCACCATTTGAACGCAATACACTAGCGTACGTCATTCATTTGTATCTGCAATGCTTACTATCTTTACGCGTGTCACACACATATTGCGCATACTGCGCACGCACTAGCACGAATGCGTAGTGTCTTTCATCATCACCAGAACCCGAGACGTTCTGTAGACTTCGGCTCATTTGTTTATGATAAAGCTGCAGTTGTCATATTCACAGAATCAGCTCACGCCAGGTAAGCGACTCTTGCTCTCAGGCTAAAATGTGGCTACTTTTGGGTCTAGCTGGCCACACAACCCCGGCACAGCGTACTTTCTTCATATTGAAGAAAGAGCAATACTAAGAATGTTTCCGGGTATCCCTCGCGCGTGGCCATCATTCAAGATGAAAGCGGCAATCGACCGGAAACCAACGCGCAGGAGCACTGGACTTAAAGCACCCGCAGCGCCACGACAACGCAGGAGAAGAGTGAGTCTAGCCGTCCACGCACTCCGAGCTGGTAGAAATCTGTAAGGACAACAAAAACTCTTTGCATGCTTAGATGATTAATTTGTCAACTTCCGGCGGCTCACCTTCGTGTTGCTGTACGCATGCCATCGTCAAATGACAAAGGGTGCTGGAGCATTGCGGTTGATCTGCAGTGCATCCCTCAGCTCTAACGAACACCCCGTGGCGCATTGTGGATCGTTGCTACCGTCTTGCTTCGTATATGGACAAGCAAACAGCCTATAATCACAGGGCACTTTTAAACCCACCGCGCAGCTCCCCCCAAAGTCCTTCTAGGCATTAAGGCTATGTTTCAAGTCTTGTAGACTGTATCGTCTGAGACAGATATACAGAAAGCCGTTTGCGCACATCCTTGAATATTACAGGAAAGCCAGCACATACACGCACTAAGTACAACGACAACGATGGCTGACACTACAAAACATTACAGCAAAATATGTCTTTTCTGCCACCATTCACGTGCACTGCTGTGCACACGCTTTTACTATAAAGAGGGATATAGCGGAAGCGAAGCTTGGATAGCCAGCCACCTTGCACTCAACCGCGTTCACTGACTAAGAAGACAAATAG
The DNA here is from genome assembly GCF_000499385.1 of Eimeria necatrix. NCBI lineage: Eukaryota > Apicomplexa > Conoidasida > Eucoccidiorida > Eimeriidae > Eimeria > Eimeria necatrix. The sequence goes on from NW_013652467.1 coordinate 2,963, forward strand.
CATGTTTTATAAAGAGATAAAGACCAGATAAGAAGCTAGAAAGAAGCCAACGTACACTTATGAGCGACGCTCAGCCCCAGTTGGACGGGAGTTGGCCTAAGCTGGTGCAGATTTCATTCCTGCGAGGATGATGCCTCTCTCAGTAGTTTTTTACGAAATATATGCAGTCAAGTGCATGGCAGATGAACTGTTACGTGCTTTATATTTTCAATCACAACGTATAGCCTAGGAAGATATACGTACCACCTGGTTGATAGAGAAAATGAGACGTCACCGCACAAGGGCTGCAAAATTCGTATACACAGCAGTGCAAATTCGTTAGCTCGAGTTATCGCGACATAATGACACCACTCATCCTCGTTCTGAATTAATTCAGCGCTGGACAGGCTGCAATCAGCAGCTATCCATCCCCACCGTAGCGCATCGACTGCATAAATCGGCTTCAAGGCATGGCAACAACTCGCTGCTCAGCTGACGAACCAATAAGCGGCAACACAGAGTACTGACGCCTCACACTGTGAGTAGCCCAGGGAAATTCGACTCTTACTCTCCGAATGCTGCAAAGAGCAGCAAATGCTGCAGCCGAGTTGTCGCTACAGGCTCCTCTCCCTGCTCCCCCAGTGGACAGTCGGTGATCCAATTTTCACACACAGAAGTCTTCAATGAAGACGGTGCATGCACGAAGGAACCAAATCTCGGTCAAAAGCGTGTCATCATGTGCATTCAAAGACGCACTAGCTGCAGGCGCAGTATCGCCGCGTTATGTTAACCAGTCAAGGACGCCTTCATCTGAATCCAAAGGACTACAATTCGACAGCAGCCTTATTCCGTGTAAAGCCATATGTTTTGCCGGTGTTGTGATTTGCTCGTGAGACTATTGTGTTCTTTGGGAGCAACAAAATTGAAACAGCTATCCCAGACGCCTGAACTGCCGTAAATTATTCTGCACCTCCACGCACAAAGCACTTTCTACACTTCACTCCTTAGAGGTGATATCGAAAGCTGAACGCGGAAGCATGGGCACGAAGAATCATGTCCCGACACATTTCTATACAAGTTTGCATTACACAAGTTAGCTTACATACAGGTTCCTCAAGGCACGCGAAATCGCAGAAAAACACGCAATGACTGCCACCATCAAACCTCTTACCTCTTCATGATCGCATGCCGAATCATCGTAAACTTTACAATGCTGATGCTTCTAGACGCTTTAAACGGGAATCACAAATAGCGTGGTATGCGCACAAAAATTGAGGAGTGGCCATCAGCATGAATCAGTCATCGACCCTGAATTCGCCTAGCCATCCGACGTGCCACCTGGACTGCCCACGGAAGAACCGCACTCTCTTAAGCAAGCCACGCCTTCTTCCGTCAGACAGTGTTCGTGAAAGCTGAGGGCAAAAACGATTAAATTATTAGATTCATTGAACGCGCACGCCGTCTGAACATCCAGTCGAAGCTTTTCGCGCTTTGCTCCAAAAAGACAGCAAGTGCTCCCCAATCTGTTTGCACAGGCATTGTCGATGCTCCGGATTATTTAAAACTGATTCGCAAATATGTTTTGACGATGATGATAATACTTGGAGATGGATTTGTACTGTTTAACGTGAAGCATCCTGTAGCAGGCCGGTAGCAAAGAAGGCCAACAATCAGTCCTCCGACACCATCGCCAAGCTTTGACTGGCACAAGCATATGTTTGCCAGTATTCAGGACTCTAATGTCTTACTAATTTTCAAAATTTGCATCTATTCCGTAGGTATATATGCAGCCAAAAGGATGGGGTAGCCGTGTTGGGACTCCGAAAGACAGCAACGGTTGCACATTCCTAAATGTGCAACACGTTGCCAAAAAAACCCTTCACAGATGATCAGTTCAATGGCAAACTAACTAAATAAAGCATGTTCTAAAGAAGCCCAATCAAGGGAAACAAGGACATTTGCGATAGTTCTTATGGCCGCCTACATGCAGCATTTCAGCGCGCGCCTCTGAACCTCTAGAAGTCAAATGTCTGCCTTTATCTAATATCACGCATACTTGCTTAGTTAAGCCACGATTTTACCTTATTTGCGCGTGCGTCCCAATGCGTTGTGCACGGTATTCACCCTGGAGCCGGAAAATGTGATCCTGCAAAAACGTATGGGATTTTAATGAGTCAGGCACAGTTCTGAGTCTCAATGACTGGCAGGCTGCTGCATGCGCAAGAAGTGTGTCTATGAGTTGTCAAGCCTACCGCTAGCG
>NW_013652468.1:0-5669 GCF_000499385.1 Eimeria necatrix
GAGCTGCTGCTGCTGCTGCTGCTGCTGCTGCTGCTGCTGCTGCTGCTGCTTCTGCTGCTGCTTCTGCTGCTGCTGCTGCTGCTGCTGCTGCTGGCGTGCGAGGTGGCGCACGCACCCGTTCTCGCTGCTGCTGCACCAGTCGCTGCTGCTGCTGCTGCTGCTGCTGCTGCTGCAGGGTGTTGAGCGCGGTGAGCGAGACGCCGCACATGTACGGGGAGATCCTGCCGCACTTGCTGCCAGCTCTGGACGTTTTGCTGCAGCAGCAAAACGCAGATCATTTGGAAGACACAATTTCTCTTTTGGAGTTTTTTTCTTTTTACTTGGAAGCTCCTTTTCCGGCGGAGTTGTGGGGTTTTTTCGAGCGGCTCTGCGACGCCGTCTGCTGCAGCAGCAGCAGCAGCAGCAGCAGCAGCAGCAGCAGCAGCTGCGGCTGGGCCGCCGACCACTTGGAACATTTGCTGCCAGTCTTCTCCAACTTCATTTCCAGAGACCAAATCACTTTTGCTGCTGGCAGCAGCAAAGCAGGAGTTCCTTATCCGCGCTGCATCTTCCAAGTGGCCCAAAGCGCCATTCAAGACGCAGATGAAGTATCCTGCTGCTGCTGCTGCTGCTGCTGCTGCTGCTGCTGCTGCTGCTGCTGCTGCTGCTGCTGCTGCTGCTGCTGAGTGGTGTGCTGCTGCTGCTGCGTGGTGTGCTGCTGCTGCTGCGTGACGTGCTGCTGCTGCTGCGTGGTGTGCTGCTGCTGCTGTTGCGTGGTGTGCTGCTGCTGCTGCTCGTTGTGCTGCTGCTGCTGCGTTACTTGTGCTGCTGCTGCTGCTGCTGCTGTTGCTGCTGTCGTTGCGTTTGCTGCTGTGGGTGTTGGGAAGATTCAACTTCGGGTGTTCATTCTGCTGCTGCTGCTGCTGCTGCTGCTGCTGCAGGTGGAGGCGTGCATGGGGCTGCAGCTGCTGTGCTCGCTGCTGCTGGGATCAGCAGCAAAGCGGTCTGTGGACGCGCTGCTGCAGCCGTGTCTGCTGCTGGTGTGGCAGTGGGTGCAGCAGCTGCAGCAGCAGCAGCGGCGAGTGGACAAAGGCACCAAAAGGTGTTTTATTCTTTTCATTTCTTCGCTGCTTATTTATGCCCTCGAGCCCGCGCTGCTGCTGATGCAGCAGCAGCAAATGCTGCAGCCAGTCATTGCTTTTGTCCTTTCCAACGCAGACGTCGTCGAGGCGTGAGCTGCTTTGCTGCTGCTGCTGCTGCTGCTGCTGCTGCTGCTGCTGTGGCTGCTGCTGCTGCAGCTGCTGCTGTTGCTGCTGCCGGCGCTGTTGCTGCTGCTGCTGCAGCTGCTGCTGTTGCTGCTGCCGGCGCTGTTGCTGCTGCTGCTGCTGCTGCCACTGTTGTTTCTGCTGCTGCAGCAGGGTGCAGCAGCAGGGTGCAGCAGCAGCAGCAGTTTGGACAGAAAGCATTGAAATAAAAGTTAAATTCTTTTTGATTTCTTTTCTGCAGGTACGAGCAAAGGAAGACGCTGGTGCTGGCGTTCGCGCCGCTGCTGCGGGCGGTGGCAGCAGCAGCAGCAGCAGCAGCAGCAGCAGGAGGCGAAGCAGCAGCAGCAGCAGCAGCAGTGCCCGCGTGCCTGCTGGAGCAGCTGGGCCCGCTGGCGCAGCTGCTGGCGCGGGAGGGCGTGGAGCTGCGGGCCATGAAGGACAAAGCAGCAGCAGCAGCAGCAGCAGCAGCAGCAGACAGCAGCAGCAGCTTGGGCTCCGGCAGCGACAGCGAACAAAGCCTCGAAGACTTCCAAGACGCAGAGCTGCATCCAGCAGCAAAGTCTTTGCTGCTGAAGTTTGAGTCGGAGTGGGAAGACGAAGACGACGAGGACTGCGACCTCGACCTCGACGGGTCTGCTGCTGCTGCTGCTGCTGCTGCTGCTGCTGCTGCTGCTGCTGCTGCGGCTGCTGCTGCGGCTGCGGTTGGGCTGTTTTGCGGCGGTTGCGGCTTTTTTGCGGCGGCCGCGGCCGTTTTGCTGCGGATGCGGCTGTTTTGCTGCTGTGGCGCTGCTCTGCTGCTGCTGTGCAGCAGCAGCGCGGCTCTGCTGCTGCTGCTGCTGCTGTTGCTGCTGCTGCTGTTGCTGCTGCTGCTACTTAGATAGTTCTTTTGCGTCCCTTCTAACTGCGTGCGACTGCACTGCGGCCGCACTGCTGCTTCCGCGCACCGATTCGCTGCTGCTGCTGCTGCTGCTGCTGCTGCTGCTGCTGCTGCAGGGACGACAGCTCGCTGCGGTGGGACCCTTTGGAAGCTGTGGATGAATTGGCTGTGCTGCGGGAAGCTTTCAATTCGCTTCCTGCTGCTGCAGCGCAGCAGCTGCAGCAGGAGCTGGGCGCGGAGAAGCTGGGGGAGCTCGTGGGTCTTAGGATATTTCTCGAAAATAAAATAAATTAAAATTGTTTTATTTGTTTTGTATTTCAATTTTAATTCAATTTCCAAAATCTGGAAAAGGCGTAAAGCCAGGCTGCGCGGCATAGCTGCAAAAAACGCGAAAAGGAGAACGTGCCCATGTGCTAGGGTTTAGGGTTTAGGGTTTAGGGTTTAGGGTTTGGGGTTTTTGGTGTTGTGGAGAAATTCATTCTTGAAGAGAAGGAACTCGAAAGGCCCAAGATAAAGAATAAATCAAAACTAATAATTAAAATAAAATTAAAATTGAAATTAAAATTAAAATAAATGATAAACAGTGAGCATTTGCTGCTGTGTCTTTGCTGCAGCACGCAGCACTGGCCACCGCGAGTTCGTGATTTGCTGCAGTTGAAAACGAATTGGAGAAGAAAAGAAGAAAAATGGAATTTAAAGAATTAAAAAGAATAAATGAGGCAAAAGGGAGCAAAAGATGGCGAAAAAAAGCAGAGAAAAGTCGAGAAAAGAAAAAATCCGGAAAACTCGATGAAAGAATTCAAAAAGCTGAACAAGTCCAAATCTCGTTGTTCTTGCGCTAATTCAATTAATTTAAACAAATAAAACAAATAAAACAAAGTCTTGCATGCATTTACATGTCAAATAATATACATTTTGCAAAATGTGAGAAATTCAACTTTTGCAGATTGCGCATGCATCAGGTGTATGTACACTTGAAGAAGAGCTGTAGCGTGGAAAGCCGTCCGGATCTCCTCATTTAAATGGACTTTCTGCCGAATCTTTTGTGTAAATTCAATTAATAAATTAATTAAGGCCTCGAAGGCCACTTTTAACTTTATTTGTCTTCGAAAATTCTTCACCAAAAGCTCCTTTTGGCGAGCTCAGCCTCCCGCCAGGTGTACAGACACCTCAGCGCTCTGCATGCAAAAGGTCTTTAAACGTTTTTTTGGGAAATAATTCAAAAATTGTCCAAAAATAATTCAAAATAAGTCAAAATAAGTCAAAATAAGTCAAAATAATTCAAAATAATGCATGCAAAAGCTCTTACTTGCTTCAATCTAGACTAAACATCTGCTGCTGCACTTGTCTAGATACTTCTCCACAAGTCATTTATATATATATATATATATTATATAAAATGTAATATATATAACAGATAATAATTAATAAATCACCTCTAACACATTAATGTATATTTACAGATGACCTGCTAGCTTAACAAATGACTTGTGGGCGTTTAACAGAATTTCAAATATATATATGTATATATATACATATATATATATATATATTTTATATAAACTATATATTTATATATATAATATAGAAAACATATGTAAATAATATGCATGTATACATATATATAGATATATATATATATATTTATATACATATATATATATGTATATAAATATATATATATATATATATATATTTATATACATATATATATATATATATATGTTTGAAGATATACTTTCTATACAGTACACATCTGCATATCTTTCTACAAATTTATCTTTTTCCTAATAAATGTATATCCTCCAAAATAGATGCACTTAAGACTCATCCTGCTGCTGCTTCGAAGCTCTCTGCTGCTGCTGCTGCTGCTGCTGCTGCTGCTGCTGCTGCTGCAGCAGCAGCAGAGCGCGAAAGTGTCTTATTCTGGGGTGTCTAGACAGCTGGCGTTTGCGTGTCTCGCGTTCGGTCATTTTCTCTGATATCTTTTTCACTTTTTTTTCTTTCTTTTTGCATCTTTCTTTTCCATTTTGCATTTCAATTATTTATTTATTTATTATTTCTTTTTATTTCTTTTCTTTATTTCTTTTCTTTTGCATTTCTAAATTCCCCTTTTCGCCTTTCGGCTGCAAAGAGCTGAAACGCCCACAGCCTGAGTCCAAGCTGCTGCGGCATTTGCAAATTCTTTTCTTTTTCTTTTTCTTATTTCCAAATCCAAAGACTGGCAAAATAAATAGTCAATTCGAAGCAACTGAGTCGAATCCATTTGCTGCTGCTGCTGCTGCTGCTGCTGCTGTTGCTGCTGAAGCTGGCGGGTTCAGTGAGCCGCTGGTGGAAAAGGAAGAAATCTTTTGGAGGAAAAGACGCAAAAAGAGTTTGAAAGATCTTAAAAAAGAAGCAGCAGTCTGGAGGGAACAAATGCGGAAATGAACGGAAAAAAAGAATTAAAAAAGACGCAAAAAACGCGCGGTGTCTGTACACCCCAGCGGGGTGTCTGTACACCCCAGGGAGCTGCCTGTACACCCCAGGGAGCTGCCTGTACACCCCGTCGGGTGTATGTACACCGGAAGTGTGCTGCTGCTGCTGCTGCTGCAGCAGCAGCAGCAGCAGCAAGTGCAAGTTGTTTCTTTTGAATGCAAGTAATTTCTTTTCATTTGTAAATTGTAACTGTTGGCAAATGATAAATGTTTGTAATTGTTGCTTGTCTTTTCAAGTCTTCGATTTCCTTCTTCAGCTGCGCCTCCGCCGCTGCGGTGTCTGTACACCGCAGCTCCCGCAGCTTCTCCTTCGCCTGCGTTCAATAGAATTTAAAACTTCATTTAAAAGAATTTAAAACTTCATTTAAAAGAATTTAAAACTTCTTTTAATTTCAAAAGATGTTGAATTGAAAAAGGCATTTAAAAATATATTTAAAAACATTTAAAAATGAAAAAGAATTCAACAAAGTGCCTTTTTCCAAAAATTCACTTTTAAGAACTTGCATGCGCTTTAAGACTCTTTCTAAAGAATACTTTTTATTTATTATAAATGTTAAATATTTATTTATTTATTATGAATAATAAATACTTATTTATTATAAATGTTAAATATTTATTTATTATGAATAATAAATACTTATTTATTATAAATATTAAAAATTTATTTATTATAACTTTTAAATATTTATTAATTATAAATATTAAACATTTATTCATTGTGAATATCAAATACGTATTTATTACTTATAAATATTAAATAATTATTTGTTATTTACAAATACAAAATAATTATTTATTAATTACAAATATGAATTAACAAATACTTATTTGTTAATTACAAATACAAAATACTTATTTATTAATTACAAATATGAATTACTAATTTATTATAAATTTATTATTTATTAATTACAAATATGAATTACTCATTTATTATAAATTTATTTCCCAAAAATAATTACAACTTCTTGTAAATGCATAATGTAATATATAATATTAATTATATATATAATAATAAACATAATATATATATACAAATATATATATATATAATATATAAACATATTTATA
>NW_013652470.1:0-5727 GCF_000499385.1 Eimeria necatrix
TGAGCGAAACGTTTGACATGTGGAGAATTTGTTTTGCTCAGCTTTTGTGAGGCCCAAAACATTAGAGGGCACTTTTGTAGCCGATGTTCTTTAAACAGTTGTTAAGGCCTCCAGCAGCCAACGAAAGACCCATAAAAACAATGGGGTCACTGCCAGTGCTCAGCAAATGTGCCTGGTGCTTTCCAGGGGAGCACTCTTAACTTGTAGCTAGTGGGTTCCATTGTCACAGGTTTTGACGATTATTCTGTTGGCCACCGCCGTTCATCTATGGCGATCATTCTTTGTTGTTAGGGGTCTAAGAGGAAGGTAATAATTACACTGCTCCGCCCTTTGCATTTAACAGGCTGCCTGCATTTCTGGCTGATTCCACTGAATAGAGCAGATATATCTACCCTGTTTAGTTTCTCTTAGACCCCTAACAACAGTGCGCAGCCACATGTCTGCTTTTTGGCAGTGCACGTAGCGAAAGAGTGCCAAGAAAAGCTTCTTCAACGTGTGAGCGTTCGCGCGCTCCCAATGCTGTCTCATGGAATTAGTGAAACACAAAGTTATCAACGAGCAGATAGCTGATTTCTCAGATCTACCGATTTGGCGCGTAATTTATAGTACTCTCAGTGAGACTGCGTGATGGTTGGCTGTATCTGCTTGCTTAAATATGCTGAATACCAAGACCTTCAAACGTCAATATGGTGAGACTCCTGGAGGGTTAAAAGGCAGCAGCTATCCACTCGTATTTGAAGCATGCGCTGTTGAGACCAGGACCTGATTACCGTCCAGAGAGTCCGTTGTTCGTGTAAATCCCTTACATAACTTGTCAAGAATTGTTCGTGATGATTCCTTGTATATTCCTGCGAATCGTTTAAGCATATCCATCCCGCGACCCTGATAGGTCGTTACTGAGTCTCAGAACGAGACGTAAAGAAGGCCCTTGTCGAGAAGCGGCCTATAAATATATGCCACGTATGAAATTCCGTCAGATGCGACGCGAGACTATACCAATCTCTGGTGTTATGTGCGTGAATTAGGGCTCCGTTAGTTTACTGAATTCCTCGATTTGCCTGGAAAGGCGTCTGTATGTGCACGTTACCGGTTTCTGGAAGTTTCCAGGATCAAAGCAAAACAAGCAGATCATTCTGCGCCCCATTTGTTTGGTGCTTTCATTTGGAGCATGTCTTTTATTTTTTGTCCCGATTAGAAATGTATTGCTGAACATGGAAGTGTCAAGTCGTGGATGGGTTGGATACGTTGGCGGCATTCCTGGGAGCCCTCTAAATAATTCTAGGCTAAACGCGCCCGAGACGCTCATTAACTTTCAGAATAGCGCTTTAAGTCCACTAAGTCTTCTTCGTGTTTGCCAGTTTCTGCTTTTAAAGTCGCTGACCGAGCTTTCCCAAATCCAGAAGTTAGCGACAATTAAGCGGCTGGGCTTAGCCTGATAGACCCGTTGCTAGGAGCGGGAAGCGGCAAGATGCTAAGACGCTTCATAAAAGTAATGCAGCTGATGCATACTGCGCAAAATAGGCAGCGCATGGGCTGCAACTGTCTGTTCGCCGGTTTCCCGAATTGCGACTGAGAAGTGGACAGAGTATGATTTCAACCTAAAGCCGTTCTAACTAGGATGCAGATTTTATTTGACACAGGCACGCTTGAAGTACTCTCGCGAGCAAACTGCTCTGTTAGAGGCGGCCTGACGAACTCGTTATTTTCTGTGCAGGATGCATCTGACGTAATGTTGCTGGAAAGATATCAGAATTCTTGTTGATGGCACCTTAGAGCATAGGATCGAGCGCATCGTTGACCGAGAAGTCGCCGCGCTTCCGATGAATTCTTTACGTGTCGCTGCTTTTCTTCTACTCTTGTGGGTTGTGCGCCCAGCGCACCGCGTCAAAAGGAATTCCCATTTCATCACACAAGACGTCTGCGGTTTGTTTCATCAGACCGTTGGGTTCGTGCCATTGTCTTGATTCTGGGCAGACAGTGCGCAAGCCTGAAGCTTTGCTAGTAGCTCATTTAGAAGAAGCACATGCCATCACTCACAAAATATTCAGCCTCACCATCAGACGCTGCCGGATACCCCTGCTATCCATCTCGTTGCTTGTGTCTGCCTATGTGATTGCTTGGAAGATTGTGGTCCCTTTCCCCTGTGCAAAACGCTTTTTCCTTTGGCCTGTGGAATTGTGAAAACAGCACAAGGCCTTCGCCTACAGGCTTGAGAATAGCTGAGCTAGTTTCGGCACTGTGCACAACTGTGCAGAGAGCAAGTGTTGTGGACTGGACCTTGTTCGTCAATTGCATGTTGTGTGATCTTGATTGCGTAAAACTTGTTTTGCCGACAATAAGGACGTACGCTAGCTCACGTAGCAAGGGCAAAAACGCACAAGCATGGGCTTCTTCACAGGATAGCTGCAGCAATGGACGTCCAGACACCGACGAACGAAGCCTCCAGGCTTGTACACCCAGATGCGCCAGCAAATGCAGGCCCCGACGTTTGCTGCTGCAGCAGTTGCCAACCGGCACGAAGCGGTTTAATTCATCCTGTGGAGAAGGGACCGGCGGTTCGGCACTACTTTGAGAGTGCAACTATGGTGTGGTCTATACGACTGATCATAACAGAAATAGTCATGAGCGCCACATGCGTGGCGTCTGTATAGTCCGTGCGCAGATCGGCGACGTTCCAGGTCTCTAGCGACTGAATATTCAGCCCCTGAGCGTGTACAGTGAGGTAGAGGCTTCACCAGCAACCCGGTTATCAAGCTGTGAGACAAATGCCTCTTCAAAAGTAGAACGTGCTAGCGGCAGTATGCTAGCCTGTATGCAAAGTACTATTTGGATTACCAGCCCAAGACGGATCTGCAGCATTCATTATCTCTTTGGTTCGTGCGGCTCCACGCAAGGGGGCCTCGAGCAGCGCTGAAGCTGACGAAGCTATTTCCTGGCTGTGACATTGGCTCGAAGATGGGTTTTCCGACGTTGGCAGGCATTTACAGTTACTGCAAAAATTGCGAGAAAAATGTTCCATTTCGACACGCTGCAGGCAATCCCACATCGAGCGATTCCTGGAAGGAAAGGTGTGTATTGCTTGATTTCTTGCAATGTGGGGAAAGAGGCAATCGTATCGCATAGCAGTTGAGTTTTGTTTGGTCGAATTTTGACGAAATATTAATTGGGGAACCACTTGTCTCTTGCGATTCCTTCCAGGGACCCACACATTGACGCCTTGATAATTCAAACGTTGAGCTATCAATGGGAGCTGCCCAAAGCACTTCTGGAGCTTGCACTCTCTGTGAACGCGCCTTCAATGCGTACACAATATGTCCATTCTTGACAATAAGTACGAATAATTCGTCATTAAATTGGTGGCCTATTCTTTTAGGAAGGCTGCCATATTTGGAATCTATGTGCTCCCAATCTCAATGTGTTTTCTCTTATGGTCAGATAGTCAGTCAATACTGACTCCACTGTTCACCTCTCAACTTTGCTTCCCAGCGCCGTATTAGGCACCACTTATTCTATGTTACAGTATTAATCCCCCGTTGCGCCTTGCCTCGATTAAAAATTGTACGAAGCTGTGTTTTTGTCACGGTGATCTACCTTGCACTTACTGGTCTGGCAGATGGCAAGCATTTATAAGTAAAATGCAGCGCGCAGCATCATGATCATCTGTTCAGAGGACACTTTCGCAGTGGGCAAAGTATGGGCACCCATTTTTCCATGAGCCGAAGGGCGAAGGGGAAAGGTGGGGAAATCCGTCTTCCGCCCTTCGATGACCACCATTTTATTTCCCTGGCAGCATTACATACCCGTTTACTGAAAACTGGAAAAGCAGATAAATTAGAGACCACGTACATCAGAGATAACTGTGGTAATGACCTTCAGGAATTCCTCAACGAAGGACTCAGTGCTTTTAAAACTTCGGTGCAGTTGGTGGACTTCTTGTAGGATCATTTGGGCTACCTGCTGTCCTGGTCAAAACAACGCCAGCGGCTTGCAACCAGTCGCTAAGTGCAGAACTTCTAGTCAGTGTGAACTTGAAAAATGCTCAGGAAGTGAGTTACTGGTGTAAATTATTGCCCAATCAGGGCTGCCAGGCATTTTGTCAGCATTTCGTGCTACGCACCTCTCAATGGCTTCATGTGCATCGCCATTCTGTTGTCTTTCTGGATCGTTGTTAAGTCTCACACTTACTTAGAAAGATGCAATGCACTCCCGTGCAAAAACGCAGGCTTGCAGAAAACTATTTATGCAAGTAGTAAGTAGAACAAAGTGCGAGGCGAACCTTCCGCGAGCTGCCGTGGCACGTGCCTGATTTAGCGCTGAGTTGTTGTGCTGGCTGCTTCGGTTTTGCGTGCAAGCTATACGTATAACAACTACTCTAAAATGCTCTCTGGATGGGTGCAAATTCCGAATAAAATACACGAGTACAGCATGCATTGTAGGTTTGTGTGGACTATGTTAAGCATATGGCTCTTCAGCCCTTCGGGCAATGAGGGATACAGTATTCATTTCAAGGAAATGTCATGTCGAGAATGTTCTCGACGATTTAGGATAGCATGAAAGAAGAAGTTGTCTGTTTATTGCTTCTGACACGCGCATCTGTATGCAAATTATTCCAAGAAGAACAGACTATCGTCAACATGCGGTGACATGTCCGTATGTGAAGAAACGTCTAGAGCGGAAAAGCCATATCTTCGGACGCGCTTGCATGGATAATTCTTAGAGCTTTGCAACAACAGTTTGATGTCACTGGAGGCGTGTAACGCCTTCATCTTTCAAATTCGCTGAGCGTGTTCCTACAAAACATAACAGACAGCAACAAATGTGATGGTACATTTTTCCAGCTTATCAAAAACACTTCGCATCGAGGGCTCGATCGCGCCGTAAATTGTCAAGCTGAGCTCAGCCTGGCGGTCTCCTTGATAGTAATGGAAAGTGGGGAAGTTTTCGGATGCTCTGTAAGAGTAATGAAGCTGATGCATACTGCGTACAACACGCAGCGGGAAGAATGCAGTTGTCTGTTTGCAGTCTTTCCGAAGCGCAAGTGAATCATGGAAAAAGCGCGCTTTCCACCTGACGCATTTTTCATTGGGTGTGGGCTTTATTTGGCAAGGGACGGCTTCGATTATCGACAAGAGCACAATGTTCTATTTGAGGCGTCCTGGCGTTCTCGTTATTTTTTGTGGAGGATCCATCTGACATAATCATGCTGCAGCGAGATCACAATGCTTGTTGATGACACCTCACAGCATAGGACCGAGCACTTCCTTTAATGCGCAAGATCGATCTGACGTAATGATGCTACAGCGAGATCACAATGCTTGTTGATTGAACCCCAAAACATAGGATCAAACGCACGCGTGGCCGAGAAATCGTCGCGCTTCCAGTGAATCCTTTACATCTTGTTGTCTGTCTTCTTCTTTTGTGGGTTGTGCGTCGAACGGACCGCGCCAAAAAGGATTTCCACCTCATTGCACAAGTCCTCTGCAGGTTGTTGTGTGTATGACTTTGAAGTTTCCGCCGTCGTTTTGATGTCTGGCAGAGCGTGCGCAGATCTCAAGCTGCTGTGGTAGCACCTGGAGAAGACGCATACCACTATAGCATTTGGAGGAAGGTCGTCGGCGCCATCAGACCCTCCCTGATACACCTGATGTCCATGAGCTTTGTGTTCAGTGCACTTGACGATTGCAAAGGTGGATTCTTCGCATTTGCTGAGTACGCCTTTCCGCCCTC
>NW_013652471.1:12500-35000 GCF_000499385.1 Eimeria necatrix
GAGGCCGTAGAGGCTTTCAGAGCAGCACGCGCAGCAGCAGCAGCAGCAGCAGCAGCAGCAGCAACAGCAGCAGCAGCAGCAGCAACAGCAGCAGCAGCAGCAGCAGAGGAGCTCGAGCCTGCAGCACTGGGGCGCTGCGAGTGCTGGGGGGACGTTTTGGGCTCTTGTGTCTTCACAAGCGACGAAGAAGGCCCCAGCAGCAGCAGCAGCAGCAGCAGCAGCAGCAGCAGCAGCAGCAGCAGCAACGGCAGCAGCAGCAGCAGCAGCAGCTCAAGAAGACACAAAACCAAGAGGCAGTTCCTGCAGGCTGTTGCTGAAATATTTGCTGACGTGAGGCCGGAGTACAGAGAGGTGAGGAGCTGCTGCAGCATTTCTTTTTTCTTTTTATTTATTTATTTATTTATTTTTATTTTTATTTATTTTTATTTTCTTTTTTCTTTAATTGTTTTTGCTTCTTTTTCTCTCTTGTGTCTTTTGCGTCTCCTCGTGGTCCTGCTGCTGTTCCTCTTTTCCCGGGCTGCTGCTGCTGCTGCTGCTGCAGGACTGCACACTGCTGCTGCTGCTGCTGTATGGCTACACACTCACTGCTGCTGCTGCTGCTGCTACCGCTGTTGCTGCTGCTGCTGCTGCTGCTGCTGTATGGCTGCATGCTCCGTGCTGCTGATGCAGCAGCTGCTGCGGCTGCTGCTGCGTGGCTGCATGCTCACTACTGCTGATGCTGCTGTTGCTGCCTGCTCTTCCTGCTGCTGCTGCTTGACTCAGTCAAGAGCAGCAGCAGCAGAAACCACCAAGTGTCCATTCGCCATGTAGGGCCTCCCCAAAAGATCCTGCGCTGCTGCTGCTGCTGCTGCTGCTGCTGCTGCTGCTGCTGCTGCAGGTGCGTCGCATAGTGGGGGAGTTTGCTGCAGCATGCCGGAACTGCCCCGAGGACATGGTGGCGCTGCAGCAGCAGCTGCCACTGGCTGAGCAGCTGCAGCAAAGTGTAGAGACTGTTGCTTCTTGGGAGCTGCTGTGGTGGCAGCCGCTGGACACAACGTTGGCTCCGTCGACTGCTGCTGCTGCTGCTGCTGCACTTGAGTGGGTCAAGCAGCAGCAGGTGCTGCAGCAGGAGCAGGAGGAGCAGCAGCAGCAGGAAGAGGCGGGCGACAGCAGCAGCAGCAGCGCAGCTGACGACGCCGAAAAGCCTCCCGCGGGCGACGCTGGCGCAGCAGCTGAAAGCCGCTCTGCTGCTGCTGCTGCTGCTGCTGCTGCTGCTGCAGCAGCAGCAGCAGCAGGGGCCCTCGACAGCGGCACGGGGCCCCTCCGGGACGGCAGCGTCGTCAGCGGACGAATTTTGCGGGGGGGAAGAGAAGTGGCAGATTTTGATTTCATAAGAGACATTTTTGCTTTTTGTCAAGAAATGGAGACCCTCAGCAGCAGCAGCAGCAGCAGCAGCAGCAGCAGCAGCAGCAGCAGCAGCAGCAGCGGCAGCAGCAGCGGCAGCATCAGCGAGGTTGCAGCGGCTTTTGCGGACCTGCTGCTGCAGGTGGTGAAGGATGTCGTGCTGCCCAGGGCGCTGCACTCGCTGCAGCAAATGGACTGCTGCAGCTTCACTTCTGCTGCTGCTGCTGCTGAGCTGCTGCAGGAAATGCTGCTGTTCAGGGCCCCCCCAACAGAGGCAGCCATTACGAAGCTGCTGCAGCTCTTTGTCTCTTCTTTCCTCAGCACTATTGAGAGTCAGCTGCCTGTGCAGTGCGTGAAGCGTGCGCAGCAGCTGCAGCAGCAGCGGCAGCAGCAGCAGCAGCAGCAGCAGCAGACGGCGAAGGCAGAAGGAGAGCAGCAGCAGCAGGAGGCCGACGCTGCTGCTGTTGAGGTGTACGTACACCGCGCGCTCAAGGCTGTTGGAGTTGCTTCCTTTTTTGAAGGCATTCTCAGCGAGCAGCTTATGCTGCACATAGTCATGCATGTCAGTGCTGCTGCTGCTGCTGCTGCTGCTGCTTCTTTTGCTGTTGCTGCTGCTGTTGCTGCTGGTAGGACATATGCTGCACTCTTGCTTCGAGTTTCCTGGAAATTAGGGCTGCTGTGTAGTGCACTGCGGCTTGCTGCGGCGTCTTCAACCGCCTGTGCTGCTGCTGCTGTTGCTGCTGCTGCTGTTGCTGCTGCTTTTGCTGCAGCACCTCTTCGAGCTGCGCGTTCAGCCCTTGCTGCCGCTGCTGCCGCGTCGGACAGGTTTGCTGGTGCTTCACGGGTTTGTGCGTTTGCTGCCTCTCAAGTGGCTGCTGGTGCTGCAGCAGCAGCAGGAGCAGCAGCAGCAACAGCCACAGCAGCAGCAGCAGCAGCAGCAGCAGCAAAAGAATGGACTGTCTCTACTGCTCAGCAGCTGCCTCACCTTGGGAGAGGATCTCACAGAAGAGGCAGACAGGGCAGAGATGCTGCTGCTGCTGCAACGCATCAGTCCAAAAGCGGTGAGTTACTGCTGCTGCTGCTGCTGCTGCTGCTGCTGCTGCTGCTGCTGCTGGGCCCTCGTCTAGTCACAGCAAATGTTCCTGTGCTGCGCCACTTCCTGCAGGAGGCCCGCAAAATAGAAGAGCTTTTGCGAAAGCGGCCTACGAGCTAGCGCAGCCTCTATGGCTAGCTAGCTGGCCAGCTAGCTAGCTAGCTAGCCAGCTAGCTAGCTGGCTAGCTAGCCAGCGAACGCTGGCTAGCTAGCCTGGGTCCAGTGGCTAGCTAGCTAGAGCTTTCTGGCTAGTCAGCTGGATCCCGCGTAGCTAGCTATTGAAAACTTTTTGGTGGCTTCCTGGGGCCTCTTCGCTAGCTAGCCAGGGCCTCTGGAGCAGCTAGCCAGGGGCGCTTGGGCAGCTAGCTAGAACTAGCTGGGCCAGCTAGCTAGCTCTTGCTAGCTAGCTGGCCCTAGCTAGCTGCTGCAGCTAGGGCTGGCTAGCTAGCTAGCTAGCTAGCTAGCTAGCTAGCTATGGCTGGCTGCTGCAGCTGGCTACGGCCTGATGCACCTCAGTGGGCTGGCTGGAGCCGTCTTCTTAGTTGCTGCTGGCCAGTGGCTAGGCTGGCTAGCTAGCTGGCTAGCCAGCCTGCTAGCAGGCCTGGTGGCTAGCTGGCTAGCTAGCTAGCTAGCTAGATGTTTGGCCAGCTTGCCAGCTAACTGGGTGGCCGGCACCGTAGAGAGTTGGCTAGCTAGCTGGCTAGCTAGCCAACTAAATTGGCTAGCCAGCTGCTGATTGGCCAGCTAGCTGCTCAGCTGGCGGGATGCTAGTTTATATGAGCAGGACTTTAAGTACTCCTTGGCTTAAACTCAGCTAGCTAGCTAGCTAGCTAGCTAGCTAGCTAGCCAGCTAGTTGGCTAGCTGCAGCAGCTCCGCCGCCTCATCTCATGTCTCTTGTCTTCTGTGTAGTAACAATCCCACCAACTAGGGGCCGGCTCTCCAGCCTTCGTGCAGCAGCAGCAACAGCAACAGCAGCAGAGCCGGCAGCAGCAGCAGCAGCAGCAGCAGCAGCAACAGCAGCAGCAGAGCGGCGGTAGCAAGCAGGGGTGCACACCCACGGGGGCCCCAGTGCGCACAGGTGGGATTTGCTGTTATAGTTTGCCACTTGTGTAGTGGCACAGCAGCAGCAGCTACTGCAGCAGCAGCAGCATCTGCTGCTGCTGCTGCAGCAGCGGCGGCTCAAGCCCACTGCCGCAGGCAGCAGCAGTGCGCTGCAGCGCGGCTGCTGCTAGGCGCAGCAACACCTGCAGCTAGCTGCTAGGCGTGGTTAGCAGCTAGCCACGCCAGCAGCAGCTAAGTACAGCAGCAGCAGCCAATTAAACCAGCAGCAGCTAGCTACAAGCTACAGCAGCAGCAGCCAATTAGACCAGCAGCAGCTAGCTACGGCAGCAGCAGCTAATTAAATGTGGCTAGCCAGAGATCTAAAGGGGCCTAATTTGGTGAGGAAATGAGGTGTACGTACACCCCAGTTCTGGTTTGCTGCCCAGACACGCCAGCGGTGTGCTGGTCTGCAGCAGCAGCAGCAACAGCAGCAGCTGCAGCAGCAACACCAGCAGCAACACCAGCAGCAACACGAAACAAGCAGCAGCCACAGGGTAAGCAGGCAACAACAACAGCGGCGAAAGGCAGGCGGTAGCAGCAGCAGCAGCAGCAGATCGCAGCAGCAGCAGCAGCAGCAGCAACAGGAACAGCATGAGGCTCCTCCTCAAAGCCTCAAAGCCATGGAGCCTTACAGCTCTTCTTAGCTGCTGCAGCAGCAGCTAACTTTTATTTTAAAATTATAAAACTTCTTTTTTGCGAATTATTTGGCGCTGCTGCTGTTCATTTTGCTGCTGCTGCTGCTGCAGAGGCCCCCCAGTGTTGGGGCCCCAGGACCCCCAGCAGCAGCAGCAGAACCGGCAGCAGCAGCTGCGGCTCGTGCTGCTGCTGCTGAGGCTTTCAGCTAATTCATTCTGCCCATTATTTATCAATTTGTTTCCCTAGGAAACAGCAGCAGCAGCTTGGTAGCAGCAGTTGCTGCTGCAGCAACTCACACTCTTGGGGCTGGTGCTGCCCGGAGAAGCACAGCAGCGAGACACTGGCCGCAGCTGCACAGCAGCAGCTGCAGCAGTAGCGGCAGCAGCAGCAGCTGCAGCAGTAGTGGCAGCAGCAGCAGCAGAGGCAGCAGCAGCAGCAGCAGTCGAGGATCCATGGCGCAGCGTGGGCGAGGTGGGCGGCTCTTGCTGCCGCCGTTGCTGCTGCTGCTGCTGCTGCTGCTGCTGCTGCAGTCCTCAATATCCCCTTCTCACGCCGGTGTCCCCCTGCAGATCTCTTTTCGTATTGTCAACCCTTGGGGATCTAGCAGCAGCAGCAGCAGCAGCAGCAGCAGCAGCAGCAATATCGAGTGGCTGCCTCTCGGGTCAGTC
The DNA here is from genome assembly GCF_000499385.1 of Eimeria necatrix. Lineage (NCBI taxonomy): Eukaryota > Apicomplexa > Conoidasida > Eucoccidiorida > Eimeriidae > Eimeria > Eimeria necatrix. The sequence continues at coordinate 17,383 of NW_013652471.1, forward strand.
AACATCAGCAGCGCAACAGCAGCAGGGCCTGCTGCTGAGTGGCTGTCGTACCGCGGCGAGGCCCTTGATGCTGCAGTGCAGCAAGCGCAGCAGCAGCAGCAGCTGCTGCTGCAGGAGCAGCAGCAATTCGGCGTCCACGAACAGGAGACTATTTTCCCCGCTTTGTCCCTGAAGGCAGAGGGGGGCGAGGGGGCCCCAGCTGTTATAACAACAACCCCACTGTCGGTGCTGCAGGAGCAGCAGCAGCAGCAGCAGCAGCAGCAGCAGCAGCAGCAGCAGCAGCAGCAGCAGCAGCAGCTTGGCGTGCTGCGGTGTGCAGACTCATCCCACCCTTTCACTCTCGAGCTGCACCTGGGCAACTCGTCGCTGCAGCCTGTGGGCATTGCTGTGCTTGGAGCAGCAGCAGCAACTGAGGTGCAGCAGCAGCAGCAGCAGCAGCAGCAGCAGCAGCAGAAGCAGCAGCAGCAGCAGCCGCTGCGGCGCGCGTTCTGCTCCCCCGCAAAACCCGCGCTGCTGCTGTCTGTCTCTCCCAGGGAGCCGCAAGCTGCTGTGCTGCTGCCAGCTTCTGCTTACCCGCAGCCAGCAGCGCAGCAGCAGCAGCAGCAGCAGCAGCAGCAGCAGCAGCCTTCGCTGCTGCAGACCTACTGGTGGGTGCTGCCTGTGATCCTCGTGGTGCAGCTGCTGTCCCGGGGCTTAGCAGCAGAAGAGGAGCCGCCGCCTGCTGCTGCTGCTCCTGCTGCAGCAGCTGCTGCTGCCAGAAGCAGCGGCAGCAGCAGACCACAGGGCCCCCACCGCCGCAGGGGCTAGCAGCAGAAGCTTCAGTGCCTACGGTTTAGGGTTTAGGGTTTAGGGTTAAGGGTTTAGGGTTTAGGGCCCCCTAAAGTTGCGCCTTGGTATTCAGCCTACATAACTTATAAGGCGCGCCTAGGGGCCCCTATTGGGGCCCCCAAGGGGGGCCCCTATTGGGGCCCCCAAGGGGGCCCCCATTGGGTCCCCCAAGGGGGCCCCCATTGGGGGACCCAAGGGGGGCCCCAATAGGGGCCCCTCGAGGCCCCTTTTGGTGCCCTTTAGGGCCTCCTGAGGCCCTCAAAGGGGCCCTTTTTGGGCCCCTTTTAGGGTTGGAGCCCCCGGGGGGCCCCTGGGGGCCCCCGGGGCCCCCCCAGGGGCCCCTGGGGGCCCCCCGGGGGGGCCCCCGGGGGCCCCAAGGCGCTGTTGTTGGGACGTGTTTTGAGGCATTGACTGGGTACCCTATAGGCCTGCGTAGGGGCCCCACAGGGGCCCCACAGAGGGCCCCACAGGGGGCCCCACTGGGGCACTTGGGGGCCCCACAGAGGCCCCTGTGGGGGCCCCCAGGGGCCCCACAGGGGCCCCCGGGGGCCCCCATAGGGGCCCCTAGTCAACTTGGGCTTTTAAGTTTAAATGCGCAGCAGCAGCAGAGAGCCTCAGGGGCCCCGAGCTATTGGGAAAAAGGATTTAGATGTGGCACTGCAGCAACTGCAGCAAAGGAGAGAAATATATTTAAATGTTAAAGAGTATTTATTTAAAAGTATTTAATTAAAAGCATTTATTAAGAAGCAGCAGCTGCTGCAGAAGCAGCAGCAAAACAGAGGCACAGACCAAACGGAAAGACACTGCTGCTGCAGCAGCAGCGTGGTGGATCTGTGGCTATCCAGCCTCTAAGACGCATCCGTAAAGACTATACTTTTATCTTTAAATATATTTTATTTAATTTTAAAGAATAAAAGCCCCAGAGAGGCTCTGCATGCGCTCTTGGGGCTGCCGGTTCTGGGGCTGCATGCACTCCGTGTGCAGCAGCAGCCTCGCGATTCGCAGCCGTTTCTTTCCCACTTTAGAAAATAGAATAAAAACAATTAAATTATTATTTAACTTTTCTTTCTTTTTATCCTTTAAAGCCCGGGGGGCCCCCCACTGGCGCCGAGGGCCTCAACCTTGGGGCCCCCCAGCTCCCTTCTGCTCTTCGTGGGGGCCCCTGGGGGCCCCCGCGCCTCCCCCTACAGCTCGGGGGCCCCCCACGCGGCTAGCGAGGGCCCCAGGGGCCCCCCAGACCCTCGGGCGCAGCTTTAGCTGCAGCTTTCTGCTGCTGCCGGCAGCAGCTGGCTACCTGTTGTTTCTCAGGGCCTCGCCAGGGGTTTTCGGGGCCCCTTCGGACTGCCTGCAACGCCAGCTAGCTAGCCAGCTAGCCAGCCAGCTAGCTAGCCAGCTGGCCATCCAACCAGCCCTCCAGCTAGCCATCCAGCTAGCCATCCAGCTAGCTGTAGAGGCAGCTAGCCAGCTAGCTAGCCAGCTAGCCAGCCAGCCAGCGAGCCAGCTAGCCAGCTAGCCAGCTAGCTAGCTAGCTGCGATGGCGTTCCGCTTCCGCAGGGAGGGCCAGCGCGTGAAGACGCGAGTGCCCCTGGCCTTGAGTGGCTTCAGTCCTTTCATGAAAGAACTCAAATGGGAAATCTTCGAATGGCATTATAACAGACACATCGGGCCCCTCGCAGTCAAGGCCCTCATGCGCCACCAGCAAGGCAAGCACCCCCCCCCCTGGGGCCCCTGCCAGGGGGGCCCCCTACTTTGGGGGCCCCCTAGTTTGGGGGCCCCCAAGCTAGGGGCCCCCTACTTTGGGGGCCCCCTAGTTTGGGGGCCCCCAAGCTAGGGGCCCCCTCAAGTTGGGGGGCCCCCTAGTTTGGGGGCCCCAAGCTAGGGGCCCCTCAAGTTGGGGGGCCCCCTAGTTTGGGGGCCCTCTGGTTTGGGGGTTTAGTTTGGGGCTTCTAGCTAGCAACTCACGACCCGCCAACTGGCTAGCTAGCTAGTCAGCCGCGCACCAACTAGCTAGCTAGCTAGCGATCTGGCGGGCAAAGCGCGTAGCTAGCTGTCCAGCAATCCAGCTAGCTAGCTAGCTAATTAGCAGTCCACCTATGCAGTCATCCAGCCAGCTAACTAACTTGCTATCCAGCGATGCAGCTAGCTAGCCAGCTAGCTGGCCAGCTAGCTAGCTGGCTAGCCAGCTAGCTGGCCAGCTAGCTAGCTAGCCAGCTAGCTAGCCAGCTAGCTAGCCAGCTAGCCAGCTAGCTAGCTAGCTAGCCAGCTAGCTAGCTAGCTAGCTAGCTAGCTAGTAAGTGTGTGTGTGTTGTGCGGGTGTCAGAGAGCGAAAAGCTGCAGTACCTGCACGACGTGCTGCTGACGGGGAGCAGCAGCAAGTGGGTGAGTGCTGCTGCTGCTGCTGCTGCTGCTGCTGGCAGCGGGCGGTTTTACCTGGCGACTGCGCTGCCGCTGCTGCGGCCAGTGCAGCGCAGCAGCAACCCCTTTTGCTGCCTCTCCCCCAACAAAACGGGCTTTGGGTACTTCAACAAAAACCCCAACTCCTTCAAGGGGGGCCCCCAGGGCCTCCAGGGGCCCCCCCGGCTTTCCAAAGTCCGCAGCGCTTTCCCGCGGCCCCACGGCCGCGCCCAGATCGGGGGCACCGACCCCACTCCCCCCGTCTTCCCCAAGGGCGTCTGACTGCAGCAGCAGCAGCAGCAGCAGCAGCAGCAGCAGCAGCAGCGGCAGCAGCGGCAGCGGGGGCGGCGAAGGAGGCGGCGGCGCGGCGGGGGAGGAGCAGCAGCAGCTGCTGCTGCAGCAGCTTAGCAGCAGCAGAGGCAGGAGCAGGGCTAGAGGCAGGAACGGGGGCAGCAGCGCGAGCAGCAGCAGCGGGAAGAGCAGCAGCAGCAACAGGAGCAGCAGCGGCAGCAGCAGCGTGACGAGCAGCAGCTGCAGCAGGCACTCCTCGATAGACGCTCCTATTCTTTCTCGGCTGCATTCGGATTCTCTGCGTTTGCTGCCTGCATGCATGCGTGCATGCAAACAGGCAGCAGCGCAGCAAAACATGCATGCATGCATGCATGCATGCATGCATGCATGAATGCATGCATGCATGCATGCAGGAAGGCAGCAGTTTGCATGCAGCCAGCAGCGCCTTTGCAGTGTGGTCACGACTGCATACGTTTACTACGCATGCATGCATGCATGCATGCACTGCAATTGCATGCATGCGCTATAGCTGCATGCATGCATTATACCTGCATGCATGCATTATACCTGCATGCATGCGTAGCAAATGCATGCACAGTAAATGCATGCATGCACTGCAACTGCATGCATGCACTGCTGCCAACAGGCAAAGGATGGGCCGGAGCTTCAACAAGGGAAAGTCTGAGGGCCTTCTGTGCCGAGGGTTTAGGGTTTAGGGTTTAGGGGCTGGAGTGTAACTCTATGGTCAAGAATTCGGGGTTTAGGGTTTAGGGTTTAGGGCTCAGACGCTGGTGTACAAGTCTGCTGCCAAGAGTTCAGGGTTTAGGGTTTAGGGTTTAGGGGCTGAATTACAGGTCTGCAGTAGAGAGTTTAGGGTCTAGGGTCTAGGGTTTAGGGTTTAGCTGTATAGGGTCTAGGGTTTAGGGTTTAGGGTTTGAGGTATAGGGACTAGCAGTCTGGTTGTTACTGGGAAGAAAGAAATGCCAAAAGATATGAACTGCCCTAAGGCAGCAAGGGGCCCCTGGGGGCCCCCAAAGGGGCTTCTAGGGGCCCCCAAAGGGGCTTCTGGGGGCCCCCTGGGGGCCCCCAAAGGGGATTATGGGGGCCCGCTGGGGGCCCCCAAACTGGGGCCCCTCAAGGATACCCCTGGGGGCCCTAAAAGGGGTTTCTGGGGGCCCTCAGGGGGGCCCCCTGGATGCCCTCAGGGGGGCCCCCTGGGGGCCCCCTAGGGGCCCCCAAAGTGGCTTCTGGAGACCTTCAAAAGGGGCCCCTTGGAGTAATTAAAGGGGCCCCTGAAAGGCCTCAAAGGGGCCTTTGGGGGCCCTCGAGGGGCCCCTTGGGGCCCCCCAAGGGGCCCCCTGGGGGCCCCCAAGGGGCCCCTGACAAGCTGCCCGGGGGCCCCATCAGGCGCCTTGGCGGTGACTGTGAAAAGGGCCCTAGGGGTTGTGGAGGGTTTGCTGCTGCTGCTGCTGCTGCTGCTCGCGATGCCGTTGCAGCAGCTGCCGCTGCTGCTGCGAGTGCTTCAGCCTGTCTAGTGGCTGCTGCTGCTGCTGCTGCCACACCGCTTCCAGGTTGGGATGAGCGTTTTGCTGCTGCTGCAGCTTGCTTTGCTGCTGAAGCTGCTGCTGTGCCTGTTCCTGCAGCAAATACTGCTGCTGCAGCTGCTGCAGCTGCTGCCGCTGCAGCTGGTAGCAGTTTAGGTGGTGCTGCAGCTGCAGCATGAGCGCCTGGCGCTCCTTCTGCATGCGCCTTGCTCGCTGCTGCAGCAGCAGCAGCACACGCTGCTGCTGCTGCAGCTGCTTCGAAGCATCTAGACGCAGCAGCTTGCTGTCTCTCTTTTCTTCTTTTCTGAGCAGCTCCAGCCGATCCATGGCAGCCTGCAGCACCTGTTGGTGGCCCTGCTGCTGCTCCCGCTGCAGCTGCTGCAGCTGCTGCAGCTGCGCCTGCTGCTGCTGCCGCTGCTGCTGCTGCAGCAAAAACTGTTTCTGCTGCTCCATGGAGGCCCCCCGCGTGCTGCACAGTCCGTCCTCCCTTTGTTCTGAAGGCCCTCTGGCGCTCACTGCACCCACATGTGCTGCAGCAGCAGCAGCAGCAGCAGCAGCAGCAGCTGCTGCTGCTGCTGCAAAGGCAGCAGGAACTCCCGAGGAGCCCAAGACACCAGCCTCGTCTGCTGCCATCTCAGAATGCCTGGGGGAACTAAAAAGGGTTTCTGTTCCTCCTTGCTGCCTCCCTAGCGCTGGCCCATTGCAAAGTAAATGCTGCTGCTGCTGCTGCAGCTGCTGCTGCTGCAGCTGCTGCTGCTGCAGTTGCTGCTGCAGCTGCTGTTGCTGCAGCTGTTGTTGGTGCAGCTGCAGCAGCAACTGCTGCTGCTGTGCTCCCGGCTGCTGCTGGACTTGCTGCTGCTGCTCATGTTGCTGCTGTGGAGTCGCTGAGCAAACGAACTGTGGAGCTGGCTGCTGCTGCTGCTGCGCCTGTGGCTGGTGGCGTTGCTGCTGCTGGTCCTGTAGCTGCTGCTGCTGGCTGCAACGACTGGCAGAAGCAGCAGCGGCAGCAGCAAGTGCGGTTCTTGCTGCTGCTGCTGCTGGCTGTGCTGCTGCTGCTTCGTATTGGTACACAGGAACAGCAGCAGATGCCTGTGCAGCAGGAAGAAACAAATGGTTGCAGCATTCATAAGAAACGGTCGCTGGCTGTGCTGAGTGGCCGTAGAGAGCAGCAGCAGCAGCAGCAGCAGCAGGGCCAGCAGCAGCAGCAGCAGGAGCAGCGGAATTTCTTGCTGCGCCGCTCTCAGCCAGGCTTCCATGAATGGCCTGGACGTGCGCCTGCTGCTGCTGCTGCTTGCTTTGCTGCAGCAGCTGCTGCTGCTGTCCCAGCATATGCTTGTCTTGCTGCAGCTGCTGCCTGGGCGGTTGCTGCAGTGCCTCGTGCACCTGACGCTCCTGAGGCAGCCTAAACTGCTGCTGCTGCTGCTGCTGCTGCTGCTGCTGCTGCTGCAGGCCCACTATACTCCCGCCTGGTGTTTCGCAGAGCCCTTCTGTTGCTCCCTGCAGCTGCAGAGTCTGCAGCGGCTGCTGCAGCTGCGTGTGCTCCTGCTGCTGGGGCTGCTGCAGTCGCTTTTTTCTTTGCTGCTGCTTTTGCTGCTGCTGCTGCTGCTGCTGCCGCTGTAGCTTCCGCTGTGTTGGCTCCTTGGCGCGGCGTTGTTGCTGTCGCTGCTGCTGCTGCATCATCTTCTGCTTGAATTGCTGCTGCCATTGCTGCTCAGGCAAGACCTTCTGCGACCACGGTTGCTGCTGCTGCTGCTGCTGCTGCTGCTCCTTCTCCTGCTGCAGTTTTTGCGGCTGCTGTTCTTGCTCCTTCTGTTCTTGTGGCTTCTCCGTCTGCTGCTGCTCTTGCACCTTTTGCTGCTGCTTTTGTTCTGGAAGTTTCTGCTGCACCTGCTGCTCCTGCGACTTCTGCTTTTGTTGCTCTTGATCCTGCTGCTTCTGCTTCTGCTGCTCGTGCTGCTGCTGCTGCTGCTGAACAAGAGGCTTCTGCTGCTGCTGCTCCTGATGGTCTTGCAATTTTTGCTGTGAATCTTTTGTTTGCAGTTTCTCCTGTGTCTCTTGCTGCTGTCCCGGTTGCTTTTGTTGCTGCTGCTGCTGCTCTTGCTGTTGTGGCCGACGCAGCTGCTGCTGCTGCTCTTGCTGCTGCTTCTCTTGCACGAGCTGCTGCTGCTGCTGCTGCTGCTGGGCTGGCTGCTGCTGCTTTTGTTTTCTCGCACATTCGCCATTCACTGCATCCGCAGGAGTATTTACCCGCTTAGCGTTCTTACTGCTGCTGTTGCTGCTGCTGCTGTGCTGCTGCTGCTGCTGCTGCTGCTGCTGCGCGGCAGAGTCTCCCGCTTTTTCTTGTGTAGGGCATTTCGGCGTCTGGGGAGCTTCTGCAGAAGTGCTGCTGCGTGCATGCTCCTGCTGCTGTTGCTGCTGCTGCTGCTGTTGCTGCTGTTGCGTCTCGCGTTGCTGCTGCTGCAGCTGTTCTGGGCACTGCTGTTGTGGGTCTTGCTGCGGCTGCTGCTGGTGTTGCTGCTGCTGTTGCTGCTGCTGTTGCTGCTGTACATTTTCTCGGTGTTCTTTCTCCAGAGTTTCCCCAGCACTTTTGTGCTGCTCGTTTATTTGCGGCAGCTGCAGCAGCTGCTGTTGCAGCTGCGCCTGCTGCACTTTTTCCTGCTGCAGTTGGGCCGGCTGCTGCTGCTGCTGCTGCACTTCTTGCTGCTGTTTCTGGCGGGTCTCCAGCTGCTCACTCTTGCACAGCTTCACATTGACTTTTTCTTGCTGCTCTTTCTGCTGCTCCTGCGGCTGCTCCTGCGGCTGCTGCTGCGGCTGCTGCTGCTGCTGTTGCTGCTGCTGCCGCTGCTCCTGTTGTTGCATTTGCTGCTGTTCCTGTCGCATCTGTTCCTGTTGCTCCAGTGTTTGTTTTTGCTGCTGCTGTTGCTGCTCCAGCTGTTTTTGTTGCTGCAGCCGTTGCTGCTTCTCCAGTTGCTGTTGCTGTTGCTCTTTCATTTGTTGCTTTTGCTGCTGCTCCTGCTGCTGCTGCTTCTGCTTCAATAATTGTTCCTTCTGCTGCTTCTGCTTCTCCTCCAGTTCTTGCTGCTGCTCCTTTTGTTGCTGCTTTTCCTGTTGATGCTTTAACTGCTGCTGCCGTTGCTGTTGCAGCTGCTGCTGCTGCTGTTGCACGTTCTCTTTTTGCTGCTGCTCTTCCGTCAGCTGCTCGTGTAGAGTTTGCTGCTGCCTCTCCTGTTGCTGCTGATGCTCTTCGTGCTGCTGCTGCTGCTGCCGCATCTGCTGCAGCTGCTGCTCCTGTAGAGCTTGTAGCTTCTTTTCTAGCTGTAGCTCCAGTTCCAGCTGCTGCTGCTGCCGCTGCTGCTGCTGCTGCCGCTGCTCTTTTTCTCGCTGCAGCTTTTGCTGATGCAGCTCCTGCAGTTTCTGCTGCTGCAGCTGCTCTTCTTTGAGTTGCTGCTGCAGCCTGTGTTCTTTTTGATTCTCGTCCTGACGCTGCTGATGCAGCTGCTGCTCCTGTTGCAGCAGCTGCTGCTGCCTTTCCCTGTTGTCCTGCTGCTGTCGCAGCTGCTGCTCTCGCAGCTGCTGCTCTCGCAGCTGCTGCTGGAGATGCTGCTGCAGCAGCAGTTGCTGTTGCTGCTGCTGCTGGCGGCAGTTGTCTGCCTCTGCTTCTTGCTGTGCTGCTCGAGCCTTTCTTGCAAGTGCAGCAGCAGCAGCAGCTGCTGCTGCTGCTGTCACTGCTGCAGCATACTGGGGGGGCTCTGGGGGAGGCGATGGGTAGCTTGTGCAGTGCAGCCGCTTCAGCCCGTAGCTGCTGCTGCTGCTGCTGCTGCTGCTGAAGTTGCTGCTGTTCTCACGCTTGCCGTATGTCTTAACGGCCGCGTTTTGCCGAGAGCTATTGCTGCTGCTGCTGCTGCTGCTGCTGCTGCTGCGTGGAGGGTGCGAAGCAGCAGCAGCGGGGGCGCTGCAGGACCAGCCCTGACCACTGGTCACCCTGCCATCTCCCCAAGCCCTGTGGGGGGCCCCCGGGGGGCCCCAGGGGGCCCCCCGGTCCTCCGGGGGAGGGGGGGGGCCCCTCGGGGGGCCCCCCGGGGGGGGTCTAGGAACAGGGTACCTGTGCCCTCTGGGGGGCCCCCTGAAAGGGGAGGGGCCCCCGAAGCGGGGCCCCCCTTCTTGGAACTCAGGGTCCTCGAAGTGCTGCAGCAGCGGCTGCGGCCAAGGCGGAAGGTCTGTTCTGCTGCTGCAGCTGATGGTGCTTTTGCTGCTGCTGCGGCTCCTGCTGCTGCTGCAGCGGGGGTAAGCAACGCGGGGCGGGGGGCCCCCTGAGAAGCCCAGGGCCCCCGCCCTGTGGGGCAAATGCCGGGGGCCCCTCCTCGGAGAAGAATAGGGTCTTGGGCTTTCTCTCGAGGCCAGCCGAGGGGCCCCCTCAGGGGGCCCCCTGCTGGGGCTGGGGGAGAAGTCCTGCGGCGGGGGCGAAGGTGGGGGCCCCCTGGGGGCCCCGGGGGCCCCGGGGGGCCCCCAGCCCTCTCTGTCCACTCAGGAGGCCACCCAGGGGGGGCCCGGGGCTGCCGGGGGCCCCTAGACTGCCGAACTGGGTCTTGTTCTGCTCCATAGCAGGGCCCCCGGGGCCTCGGGGGGCCCCCCCCTGGGGGCCCCCAGGGGCCCCATGGGGGGGGCCCCTCACGGTAGGAGTGTAGTGCCCCCTCACTACCCTCTGAGGGCCAAAGACGGGGGCCCCCGGGGCCCCCGGGGCCCCCGGGGCCCCGGGGGCCCCCAGAGTCTGCAGGGCCCCCAGGGCCTCTCAGGAAGGCCGCGGGAGAACTGTTTCTGCTGAGGCCCCCTACAAAGCCCCCGTAGGGGCCCCCCGGGGGGCCCCCGTGGGGCCCCTCCTTTGGTTCTCCTGCGGGCTTCCTGTAATAAGGATGGGTACTGAAGCGGGGCCCCTCACGGTCCGGCGCAGGGGGGGGGCCCCCCTCTCCCGCTGCCCTGAAGTGCGGCCGCGGGAGGATCAGGGGGCCCCCCGATGGCCTATCACTGAAGCCCGAACGACGGGGGGGGCCCCCCGGGGGGCCCCCTGGGGGGCCCCCTGGGGGGCCCCCTGGGGGGCCCCCCACGTTCAACCCCTGGGGGCCCCCCGAGGACCCAAAGAACTCCCCCGCGCTGCCCCGCACACAGGGCCCAGAGCCCCCAAAGGAATAGGGGCCCCTGGGGGCCCCCTCAGGGGGGCCCCGGGGGGCCCCCTCGAGGGGCCCCCGGGGGGCCCCCGGAGGCCTTCTGGGCGTTGGTGGGGGCGGCCCGGGGGGCAGGCGGAGGATCACGGGCGCAGGCACATGATCCATCTCACGGGGGCTCCCCATGCTGCTGCTGCTGCTGCTGCTGCTGCAGCACGCGCTGCTGCGGCGTACGCTGCTGCTGCTGCTGCTGCTGCTGCTGCTGCACTGTGATGGAACTGCAGGGCCCGTGGGTGTTGAGCCAAACTGAGCACCACACTCACCTGGGGGCTCGGGGCGTAGAGGGAACAAAAGAGGAAAACTTTATTCAATTAATTGATTTAATTTGTTTATTTAATTTAATTTGAGATAAATAAACTTCTTTTGTTTTGATTTCAAGGAATTTGCGCAACAGAGGGGGCGGCGGCCGCCCGCCAGAGCTGAGCTCTGCGCTGAAGAGAAAACAAGACAAGGCGAAGCCAAAACGAAACTTTCGGAGTTTTAATTTGTTGACATTTATTTCATAATATAAAAAGTACCATTTTAGCGTTTCTTTTGCACTTTCCACCGCGCGCAGCTGCAGAGGCGGCCGGCCGCGAGCGGTGGGGTCACCTCAACACCCTAAACCCTAAACCCTAAACCCTAAACCCTAAGCCCTAAGCCATAGAACGGGGGCTCTGCGCCTCAACTCTTATTTTTCTTTTACAGTTTTTCTTAAATATTTATCAAATTAAAAACAAAATAAGGGGCACAACGCAACGGCGGCTGCAGGTAGGACCAGTGGTCTGGCCCACTGGCTGCACCCCTATGAAATACTGCAGCAGCAGCAGCTGTGGCTGCTGCTGCAGCTGTGGGACCAATAACTGCAGCAATAACTGCAGCGCTAACAATAGCCGCAGCAGGGGAGCTACTGGAAGCCGCCAAGACAGCAGCTGTCCGGGCAGCAGCAGTAGCAGCAGCAGCTGCTGCTGCTGCTGCTGCTGCAGCAACAGGCTCGCCTCTAGCACCCCAAAGCGGTTGCTGCTGTGGAGCCCCAACAGGCATTTGAAGCAGAGGCCTTGAGCCTCCCTAAGGGTTAAGCAGCAGCACAGCAGCAAAAAGAAATGAAGAAAAAATCCTTTTTTTAATTTAAAAAAAATTAAATTAATAGTTCTGGGGTCCCCCAAGACCCACAGCCCCCTTCCAGCTGGGGCAGCAGCCTCTGACTGTGCTGCAGCACAGGCAGCTGTGCTGCAGCGCAAGCAGCTGTGCTGCAGCGCAAGCAGCTGTGCTGCAGCACAAGCAGCTGCGCTGCAGCACAAGCAGCTGTGCTGCAGCACAAGCAGCTGTGCTGCAGCACAAGCAGCTGCGCTGCAGCACAAGCAGCTGTGCTGCAGCACAAGCAGCTGTGCTGCAGCCCACGCAGCTGTGCTGCAGCAGAAGCAGCTCTGCTGCAGCAGCAGCAGCTGTGCTGCAGCAGCAGCAGCAGCTGTGCTGCAGCACGAGCAGCCCAAGCCCGTGTGTGGGGCCCCACAGAGCCAGTGGGGGCCCCCTCGCTGTGGGGCCCCCAGCCCTTTTAATAAAACCCAACTAAAGAAAAGAAAAGGCCGGGGGGGCCCCCCGCTGCAGCGCCTTGCGGGCTTTGAGGCGTTTTGCTTCTGCAGCAGTGCGGCGGTGGTAGCGGCTCTGCTGCTCCGCGCCTGCAGCGCACCAAACCCTAAACCCTAAACCCTAAACCCTAAACCCTAAACCCTAAACCCTCGGGGCAGCTTTAAACCCTCGTTCGGTGCCTCAGCGCCAGCGCGCCGCTCCAGTGCCGCCCTTATCGTCGGCAACTAGAACTGCTGTTGCTGCCGCAGCACAGCGGCTGCTCACCTTTCCCCTGCTGCTGCCGCTGCTGCTGCTGCTGCTGCTGCTGCTGCTGCTGCTGCGGGTCAGCTAAGGCCTGCTGCAGAGCCCCGTTGACTTGGCCGCAGAGGCGAAGTGCTGCAGCAGCTTCTGTGGGGCGGCGGAGGCCCCACAGAGAGGCAGCCCGGAGGCTCAAGGCGCTGAAGGGTCCTGCGCAGCAGCAGCAAAGCAGCAGCAGCAGCAAGAAGCAGTCAGCAGCAGCAAGAAGCAGTCAGCAGCAGCCAGCAGCAGCCAGCAGCACTGCAGCACGGGGGAGACGCAGGGGCCTCGAGAGACACGAGAGGCACGCGGACGGCCATTGCTGCTGCTGCTGCGCGCAGCAGAGTGCTGCTGCTGCTGCTGCTGCTGCTGCTGCTGCTGCTGCTGCTGCTGCTAGTTGTGTCTCTTTGCGGTTCTTCCCCTTCTTTGGCTGTTTCTGTGTCTCCTTTTTGGTTTGCTGCAGCTCTGCTGCTTCCTGTGTCTCTTTGATTCCTTTTGCTGCTGCTGCTTCCATTGAGCCCCAGCTTAGTTCTCACCAAGAGGGCAAAGAGTATTCTTTTGCAGAGACTCTAGCAGGTGGAAGTCCCGCACGCCTTTTTCACTTGCTGCTGCTGCTGCTGTTGCTGCTGCTGCTGCTGTTGCTGCTGCTGCTGCTGTTGCTGCTGCTGCTGCTGCGGGGGCAGCGTCGTCGGCAGCAGCCCACAGGTCAGCTTCCGCAGACGCTGTGGAGGCCTCCAGTGCCTGAAGAACGAACTACTCCCGCCAAAGTGGTTCAGGGCCAGCAGCAGCAGCAGCAGCAGCAGCAGCAGCAGCAGCAGCAGCAACAGCAGCAGCAGCAGCAGCGATGGCAACAACAGCAACGGCGCGACACGCACTCTCGAGAAATCTCCAAGAGCTAACAGGCAGCGAGCTCGCCACGCGTTTGCTGCAGCAGCAAGAGACGCAGGGCCACAAGAGGAAGCAGCAGCAGCAGCTGCTGCTGCTGCAGCAGCAGCAAGTCGTCTCTCGGCCGCCTCCAGGGCTTTTCCAAAGTACTGCTGCAGCGCAACGCCCAAGTCGCTGCAAGGGGTACTGTTTGTCGTGCTGCTGCTGCTGCTGCTGCTGCTTGTGTTGCTGCTGCGGCTGCTGCTGGTGTCGCTGCTGCTGCTGCGGCTGATGCTGCTGCTGCTGCTGCTGCTCAGTGGAGCTTCGCTGTGAGGACAAGAAAACCCCTCAACAGCAGCAAGGGCCTGCAGCAGCAAAGAAGCAGCAAGGAAGCTCGAGCAGCAGTGGCAGCAGCAGCAGCGACAACGCATGCGCCAGCAGCAGCACCGAAACGAGGAGCAGCAACAACAGCAGCAGCAACAGCAGCAGCAACAGCAGCTGCTGCTCTTGCCTGCAGCAACCACGCCTTTTGTCCTGCTGCTGCTGTGGCTAAGCAGCAGAAAGTGCTGCAAGTGAGCAGCTGCGTCTCAGCAAGGGCGGTATCTCTCCACCAAGGAGACAGAAAACTTCCTCTGCTGCTGCTGCTGCTGCTGCTGCTGCTGCTGCTGCTGCTGCTGCTGTTGCTGCTGCTGGGGCACATAACCAGCGCAGCTTCAAGCCGCAGGCCTGCAGAGACCACTCCATAGGCCAGGCCGCTATTGGCAGCAGCGCGAAGCAGCTGCTGCAGCGCCAGCAGCCGGAGAACGCTGGTTGGTGTTTCTCGTTGCCCTCTGGCTGCTGCTGCTGCTGCTGCTGCTGCTGCTGCTGCTGCTGCTGCTGCTGCTGCATCTCCCTCCATGACTGATGCTAAGGGGGAGGCTGCGACTGCAGTTGCTGCAGCGAGAGCTTGCCGCAGCAGCGCAGTGTCCTCTCTAGAGTGCGCTGTTGGCCCTTGCTGCTGCTGCTGCTGCTGCTGCTGCTGCTGCTGCTGTTTCAGCTGCAGCAAATATTCAGGCAGGCGCCGCCGCCACCTCCACTTGAGCTGCTGCAGGGCTGCTGCAGCAACCTGCTTGTCAATGGATCCCAACTCCAGTAGAGGAGCAGGGCAACCGGGCTCCCGCTGCTGCTGCTGCTGCTGCTGCTGCTGCTGCTGCTGCTGCTGCTGTGTCTGGCGGCAAACTGCGAAGAGCCCTGGCTGCCGCAAGTGCCGCAGCTGCAGCACCGCCAAGCTGACTGCGAGCTGCGGCAGCTGCAGCAGCAGCGCTGCCTGTGCCCCCGCATGCAGCCCCAAAACGCTGCGTCAATGTTCACAGCAGCAGCAGCAGCAGCAGCAGCAGCAGCAGCAGCAGCAGCAGCAGCAGCTAGGGACCACAGTAATCTTGCCAAAGGCACAGCAGCAAAAGCTCTTGCGGCGGCGAGAGTTGGGACCAAACGGCGGAGAGAAGGAAGCAAGAGTATCAGCAGCAGCAGCAGCAGCAGCAGCAACAACAACAACAACAAAAGTAGCGGCAGCAGTAGACAGGAGAGGCAGCAGCAGCAGCAGCAGCAGCAGCAGCAGTAGCAGCAGCCACCTGTTGGGCCTCAGACGCAGAGCCCTAGCAGCAAATCCGAGGGCCTCCGCCAGCAGCAACCTGCGAGGTCCTTCTGAGCTGGCAGCAGCAGCAGCAGCAGGTGCTGCTGCTTTTGCTGCTGCTGCTCTTGCTGCTGCTGCTGCCCTTGCTGCAGCAGTTGCTGCTGCCGATAGAGCCCACGGCCGCTGCGGGGGCCCTGCGCGCCAGCGACGGCGCTGACTGCTGCGGTCGTAGCTGGTGGCCTGTGTTGCTGTTGCTGCTGCTGCTGCTGCTGCTGCTGCTGCTGCTGCTCTCCCTCCTGCTGCTGCTGCTGCTGCATCTCTTGCTTGACGGGCCACTGCTGCTGCTGCTTCGAAATCTCCGGAGGCGTCCAAGCACCCCACTGCCAACCTGCAGCAAAAAGAGACAGAGGGCACATCCAAATGCGAGCCTGCTGCTGCTGCTGCTGCTGCTGCTGCTGCTGCTGCTGCTGTTTGGTGCCGGTGGGGCCCTAGGCATTCTTTGTTAAGCCACTGTCTAGGGGCCCCAGCAGCAGCAGCAGCGTTTGCTGCTTTATGAGGCACTTAGGCAGAGGGGCCCCCAGTTTACCTGCAGAAGGCCGTGGAGCGCAGTTTGCTGCTTCTTGCTGCTGCTGCTGCTGCTGCAGCAGCAGCATACCTCTTCAACGCCTCCTGCCACTTCTGCTGCGTCCTCAATGCATCCCCCTCCTTTAGGGGGCCCCAAAAGCTCTCCGGCCCCCTCAAGCTTCCCCAGGGGGGCCCCCTTGGCAGCCAAAGGGGGGCCCCGGGGGCCCCCCGGGTCAATGGGGCCCCGGGGGCCCCCATGAGTTGCTGCGCGGAGGTGTACGTACACCTTGCCGCGCTGCGGCTGCAGCAGCAAAGCAATGCTGGCAGCAACTGCAGCAGGAAGAGCTGCAGCAGCTGCTGCAGCAGCAAAGCAATGCTAGCAGCAACTGCAGCAGGAAGAGCTGCAGCAGCTGCTGCAGCAAAGGCCAGGGGGGCTCGGGGGGCCCCCGGGGCCCCAAACGCTGCGGGTTTTGGGGGGCCCCCGAGCCTGCAGAAGCAGCAGCCCGGCTGGGCCTCTCTGCTGCTACAAAAGTACCTTTTGCTGCAATTAAATTAAAATGCAACTCAACAGCAACACAGAAAGGGGCCCTTAGCAGCAAAATGCCCTCAAGGGCTTGCTGGGGGGCCCCCTGGGGGGCCCCGGGGGCTCCGGGGGCCCCCGGGGGCCCCCGGGGGCCCCAAGTTACCCTGCTGCTGCTGGGAGGCCTCATCGAGGTTTTGTGGCAGCTGGCTGCGTCTGCTGCTGCTCGAGTTTGAAATTTTGTTTCTTTTTAAGTTCAAAAAGATTGCTTTTTAATTTAATTCCTTGTTTGGCCTTTGCTGCTGCCGCTGCTGCTGCTTTGCTGCTGCTGCTGCTCCGCTGCAGCACGCGAGCGCACCGCCGGGGCGGCAGCCAAAGTGACCTGTCCTTAACTGCGGAAAGATAAGCCATATTTCATCTTAAAGTTTAATTTCTAATTTAATATTATATTAAAAAGAGTTATTTCAGTATAAAGAGCAGCTGCTGCTGCTGCAACAGCAGCAGCAGCGCAGCAGCAGCACCGCTGTACAATCGCGCCTGGGTGACTCGGGTGTCTCGACACTGCAGCAGCAAAAGACACGAAGCTGCAGCACGCCGCCTTTGGCGCTGCACTTTTGTCCTTTCTTTGTCTTCTAGTAGACGCAGCAAATCGGACCAGGAGGCCTCTCCCTGCTGCTGCTGCTGCTGCTGCTGCTGCTGCTGCTGCTGCTATCGACCTCGCACCGGCTGCAGGCGAAACAGCCAGCACTTGATCCGTCTCGAAGCAGCAGAAGCAGAGCCCGTCATATTAGAAAGAGCAGCAGCAGCAGCAAGAGCAACAGCAGCAGCTGCAGCAGCAGCAACTGCAGCAGCCAGTGAGCCGCAGTCTCTCTAGACCCACGCTGCGTGCGCATTTGAGCTGTCTGTACACCTGAGCTGCCTATACACCTGAGCTGCCTATACACCTGAGCTGCCTATACACCTGAGCTGCCTATACACCTGAATCTCCAGAAGCAGAAAATGAAAAGCCTTCGGTCTTGGAAGCCCTCCATGCCGAAGCTGCGTCTGCGGCGCCGCGGGCCAAAAGGCAGCAGCAGCAGCAGCAGCAGCAGCAGCAGCAAAAGCCGCTGGTGGAAGCGGTCCGGCAAGGGCTTCAGCTTCAGAAGAGCAAAAACTGAAGGGGCCCCCCGAAGCAGCAAAGGGCGCTTTCGGGGCCTCCGTGTCTTTTCTGGGAGAAGCAAAAAGGCCGAAAGCAGCAGCAGCAGCAGCAGCAGCAGCAGCAGCGGCGTAGCTGCGCGGTTCAGCAGCAAGATGAAACGCGTGCTGCCCCGGCGCTCCAAGTCAGACAAAGGCAGCAGCAGAACAGCAGCAATGAAGCGGTGGATCTCTAGGAAAGGGAAGAGCACAGGGCAGGGAGAGCAGCAGCAGCAGCAGCAGCAGCAGCAGCAGCAGCAGCGCCGGTTCTTCTTTAGCGGCAGGTGGCGCAGCAGGAACAAAACGGAGCAGCAGCAGCAGCAGCAACGGTCCCTATTTCGGGGGAAGTGGCGCAGCAGAGGCAAGACACAGGGGAGCGAGCAGCAGCAGCAAGAGCAGCAGCAGCAGCAAAGAAGTCTTTTTAGAGGCAGATGGCGCAGCAGGGATAGAACACAGCAGCAAGACCAGCAGCAGCAGCAGCAATGGTCTTTATTCAGGGGCCGGTGGCGCAGCAGGGATAGAACACAGCAGCAAGACCAGCAGCAGCAGCAGCAGCAGCAGCAGCAATGGTCTTTATTCAGGGGCCGGTGGCGCAGCAGGGGCA
Source organism: Eimeria necatrix (assembly GCF_000499385.1). NCBI lineage: Eukaryota > Apicomplexa > Conoidasida > Eucoccidiorida > Eimeriidae > Eimeria > Eimeria necatrix. Next base: position 34,841 of record NW_013652471.1, read on the forward strand.
AGACACAGAGCGACGGGCAGCAGCAGCAAGAGCAGCAGCAGCAACAAAGAAGCCTCTTTGGATACAGATGGCGCAGCAGGGGTAAAACGCAGCAGCAAGACCAGCAGCAGCAGCAGCAGCAGCAGCAGCAGCAGCAGCAAAGGTCTTTATTCAGGGGGCG
>NW_013652471.1:37500-45000 GCF_000499385.1 Eimeria necatrix
ACAGAGCCAGAGACCCTTCGCCTCCAGCAGCAGCAGCAGCAGCAGCAGCAGCAGCAGCAGCAGCAGCAGCAGCAGCAGCAGGGAGGGGGGGAGCAAGGGTCTGCTGCGCTGGAAACGCCCACCAGCTGCGACATTAGTCGAGTGCTGGCGAGCGTTTTGGGGGTTTTGCGGTCTTTGCTGTCTCGGGGGGAGCAGCCAATTAGGGTTTAGGGTTTAGGGTTTAGGGTTTAGGGTTTGGGGCTAGGGCTTGGGCTTTGGGGCGCCGCAGCAGCGAGCGCGGCCGCAGCAAAGAGCTGCAGCAACAGCAGCTGCAGCAGAGCAGCAGCAGCTGCGGGGAGCCGCAGCAGCAACAGACACAGCAGACACAAAAAGGAAGAAGCAGCAGCAAAAGGAGAAAAGCAAAGACACAAAGAAAGAGAAATAAAATAAATTAAAAGTAAATTAAAAATAAATTAAAAATAAATTAAAATTAAATTAAAGAAAAGGATAAATAAAGAGCCCTTTTAGCTTCAGCAGCAAAACTTAGCCAGCAGCAAATCATTGTACAGACTCCGAGCCTGTCCCGGCGCCGCACCACACAGCGCAGCAGCAGCAGCAGCAGCAGCAGCAGCAGCAGCAGCAGCAGCAGCAGCAGCAGCAGCAGCAGCAAGGCTGATAGCAGCGAAAGCAGCAACAGCAAACGTGAAGCGGGTGCGCAGCAGCGCTAGCAACGAGCTCGCCGCAGCTAGCCATAGCTAGCCACAGCTAGCCACAGCTAGCCACAGCTAGCCACAGCTAGCCACAGATAAATAAATAATAAATAATAAATAATAAATAAATAGCCTTTAATGTAAAAATAGTAAATAAATAAATAAATAAATATTTAGGCTTATTTGAGAAGCCCTCAAACTAGCTGCTGCTAGCTGCAGCAAACCTGCTGCAGCCAGCTGCTGCAGCAGTGGCTCTTCGCGCGGCCTTCCCGCTGTTTGTGCGCACAGCTGCTGGCTAGCTAGCTAGCCAGCTAGCTAGCTAGCTAGCCAGCTATCTAGCTAGCTATCCAGCTAGCTAGCTAGCTATCCAGCTAGCTAGCCAGCTAGCTAGCTGGCCAGTTAGCTAGCTAGCTGCCCTAGTTAGCTACGGCCACTCAGCTACACAGAAAGCCGTTCGTGCAAAGCGAGCAGCAGCTCCTGCAGCAGCAGCAGCAGGACTGACTGCTGCGCTGCAGCAGCAGCAGCAGCAGCAGCTAGCTCTCGCGACTCCTTTGCATCTATAGCTAGCTGCAGCTTCTGCTGCAGCTAGCCACCGCCAAATCAGGGGCCCCCAAGCCTGAGGCCCCGCAGCAGGGGCCCCTGGGGGCCCCCCAGCAGCAGCACAGACTCGAGGGGCCCCCAGCAGCAAGTGGGGCCCCTCAAGACGAAACGAAGTATAACTGAGACGAGAATCTTGGCTAGCCAGCGGCACAGCACAGCAGCAGCAGCAGCAGCAGCTGCTGCTGCTGCTGCTGCTGCTGCTGGTTCTGGCTACGCATGCTGCTGCATGCAAGCAGCCAATAAGCTCGAGTTGAGGCAGCGGGCGGAGCCCCACAGACCGGCCCAGCTAGCCAGGGCCCAGGGCCTGGCTAGCTCAGCTAGCTATGGCTTATGCTAGCCGCTGCAGCAACACAGGGGGCCCCTCACTGCTGCTGCTGCTGCTGCTGCTGCTGCTGCCAGTTCTCATACGGGGGGAGCGGGGAGCGACCTGGCACACAGCAGCAACGGCAGCGGCAGCGGCAGTACCGCAGGAGCAACAGCAGCAGCAGCAGCAATGACAGCAGCAGCAGCAGCAGCAGTTACGGCAGCAGCTCCAGCAGCAGCAGTAGCAGCTGCAGCAGCAGAAAGAGCAGCAAACACAGCGGCAGCTGCGCTAGCTGCAACAGCAGCAGCGATTCTTCAGCGGGGAACCAGGAGAGCAGCAGCAGCAGCAGCAGCAGCCATGCCAGTAAATGCTTGAAACAGTCATACAGGAGGAACAAAAGAATTAATGGAACAAATTGCTGAGATCCTCAGCACTGCTGGTCTTGCTGCTGCTGCTGCTGCTGCTGCTGCTGCTGCTGCCTCCGCGGGGGGTGGTTGTCCTTGTGCAGTGTCTGTGGTGGGGCCCCCTCTTGCTGCTGCTGCTGCTGCTGCTGCTCCAACTAATGTGAAGTGTCCCTTTAATTGCTTTTTTCTTTATTTTTTTGCTGCTTCTGGATGACTGTGTTTTCCCTTCCCTCGTCGGTTGCTGCAGCAGCCCTCGGATCGCCCGCCAATCGCAGCAGCAGCAGCAGCAGCAGCAGCAGCTGCAGCAGACGAAGCAGCAGCAGCAGCACCTTCGGCTGCAGCAGCAAATCTGCTGTCCTCGCCACAATGCAGAGTCCGTAGCAGGAGGTGCTGCTGCTACCGTAACGCCCCAATATGCTGCTGCTGCAGCGGCGCGAGGGGGGCGCAAGTGCAGCGGAGCTGCCAGGCACTGCAGCAGCAGCAGCAGCAGCAGCAACAGCAGCTCAAAGAGCAGCAGCAGACACAGGCTACTTCCCCTGTCCCCTGGAAGACACAGTCTTGACCCCCCTTATACTGGGCGGCGAAGACGGATCCCTGCAGGGTAACTGCAGCAGCAGCAGCAGCAGCAGCAGAGCATGTACCAGCAGCAGCAGCAAATGCTCCTGCTGCAGCAGGACGAGCTGCAGAGGCAGCGCAGGGCCCCACCTGTTGTCGGCTCGCTGCTGTGCAGCAGCAGCAAACCTGCGTACAGAATCCGAAGCAGCAGAGCCGACAGCAGCAGCAGCAGCAGCAGCAGCAGCAGATTCGTTTCGTCTGCCCCCAGATGTTATTCAGCCAGGATGTGCAGCAGATACAGCGGGGGAGGCTCGTGCCACAGCAGCTACAGCAGCAGCAGCAGCAGCAGCAGCAGCAGGAGCACTCCCAGCAGCAGAAGCAGCAGCAGCAGCAGAAGCGGCAGCAGCAGCTAGCTGCTTGCCAGATGTTGCGCTATGCGACGTTGCATGTGTGAAGCAGACGCTAAGGGCAGTAGCAGCACGCCGTGTCCACGCAGCAGCAGCAGCAGCAGCAGCAGCAGCAACTGCTGCTGCTGCTGCTGCAAGTTGTGGGCGACATATGCCATCTGCGGCAGCCGCAGCAGCAGAAGCCGCAGCAGCAGAAGCAGCAGCAGCGGACGCTGCACTCTTTGCTGCACAGCGGCGCTGCTTGCTGCAGCAGCAGACACAAGCTGGCCCGTTGCTGCTGCAGCAGCAGCAGCTGTATGCCTGTGGCCGCGAAGCTGCAGCAAGCATTCAGCTGTACGTACACCTCAAACGTGCTGCAGTGGTAGCCGGCGGAGTGGTTATTAAGACAGTCCCCACAGCTTACTCTCCTCTTGCTGCTGTTCTCGCTCCTGCTGCTGCTCGCGACTGTGTGGTTGAGAGCTTCAGCCTCAGCAGCAGCAGCAGCAGCAGCGCAGCAGCAACAGCTGCTGCTGCTGCAGCGGAGCAGCTAACTGTAGGCATCCCTGCTGCAGCTTCTCAGATATGGGTCACTGCTGCAGCACGAGGGGTCTCGTTTGTGCCCCCGCACTCAAACCCCGCGCAGCAGCAGTGGCAGCAGCAGCAGCAGCAGCAAATGCTCAATCAGCAAGAGCAGCAGCAGCAGCAGCAGCAGCAGCAGCAGCAGCAAGTAGTGCGCGCAGATAGCACGCCGCTGCTGTTCTCGGTCACTGCTCGGGGAGGCGGCAGCGCTAGGCCTGTGCTGTTTCGCTGCTGCAGCAGCTGCGTATACGGCAGCAGCAGCAGCAGCAGCAGCAGCAGCAGCAACTTGTGCTGCTGCTGCTATGGAGCCGCGAAGGCTTCCTCTTTTGTGACCTTCACTCATGACAGGGACAGCAGCAGCAGCAGCAGCAGCAGCAGCAGCAGCAGGAGTGGCATTGTAGTTTTGGGGATGATATCTGAGCTTCCTCTTGCTGTTGCACTTGCTGCGGAGACGCAGCGTCTGCTGCTGCTGCTGCTGGTGCCTCTCGACGAAGAGGAAGAGCTGGGGAAGCAGCAGCAGCAGCAGCAGCAGCAGCAGCAGCAGCAGGACCCGGAGCCTGCGCCGCTGTACGAGCTGCAGCAGCTTGCTTCCTTCGCGTGCGGGTCTGCAGAAGGGCCAGCTGCAGAGACTGCGTCTGCTGCAGCAACAGCAGCAGCAGCACGAGGTGCTGCTGCTGCTGCAGTTCCCGTGGCACTGCAGCAGCAAGGCTGCAGGCCTGCTTCGCCGCCAGCGCTTTTGCTGCTGCCGTGGGGAAGCCCTTTTGCTGTTGAAGAGCGGCTGCGTGTGCTGGTGCACCTGGAGGAGCGTCTGCTGCTGCTGCTGCTGCCGGTCCCAGCCTGCAGCACCTGCTGCAGCAGCAGCAGCAGCAGCAGCAGCAGCAGGGACGCAGTCGCGTTTCCAAACGTTATCGCCTTCTGCTGCCTCAAGGAAGCAGCAGAAACTGCAGCAGCAGCAGCCTCGCTGCCAGTCTCTGACGCCACAGCCCGCAGCGGCAGAGTAGATGGGGCTTCCTTTCTTTCTGTGCGTCTCCCCGTGCTGCAGCAGCAGCAGCAGCAGCAGCAGCAGCAGCAGGCGGGGAGCCGGGGCCGAGGGAGCTGCGGGAGCTGCTGCTGCTTCCCGCTGCTGCAGCACGAGCTGCCGCAGCACTGGGTGGCCCTTCATTTAGACGGGGCCCTGCGGCTGTACTGTGGGGATTTGCTGCTGCAGCAGCTGCTGCTGCTGCACCCCGAGGCTGCTTTGCTGCAGGCTGCTGCTCCCGTAGCTGTCTCAGCTCTGTCGGCGAATACCTTTCGAGTTACCTTGCTGCTCAAGCAGCAACAGCAGCAGCAGCAGCAGCAGCAGCAACTGCAGCAGCAGCAGCAGCAACTGCAGCAGCAGCAGCAGGAACAGCAGCAGCTGAGCCGTCTCAAGAGCTTCCGCTGCAGCGTCAGGCTGCTGCAGAGCAGCTGGCTGCTGCGGGCCTGCGTCCGCGCGCTTGCGGCGCTGCTGCAGCCAGCAGCAGCAAGAGTTTTGCTGCCTGCAGTCTTCCGCTGCTGTCAGTCGCCGGCCTCCCTCTCGCTGCAGCAGCAGCAGCAGCAGCAGCAGCAGCAGCAGCAGCAGCAGCAAGAAGCCTTTGCTCCAGCGGACACAGGAGAGTTCCCCAGTGTCGCCGCTCTTGAGTGGAGTGCTTTTTGCCAGCTTTTGTGTTATGAGTTCTTTTCCATCTGCAGGACCAGCAGCAGCAGCAGCAGCAACAGCAGCAGCAGCAGCAGCTGCAGCAGTGAGCACGTTGCCGTTGCAGCAGCAGGCGCTCGCCTGCTGCAGCTGCAAGCGGCAGTGCCGCCGCAGGGAGAAAACTTGCCTCCGGAACAGCAGCAGCAGTGTGCTGCAGCAACACCAAGCCGAGCAGCAGCAGCAGCAGCTGCTGCTGCTGTCGCTTCTCGACTGAAGCGGCGCCGCGGGCCGCTGCAGCAGCAAGGCGACAGGCGCTGCAGCAGAGAAGGCTCAAGCAGGTGCAGCAGCGGCAGCTCAGCAGCAGCAGCAGCAACTGCTGCAGCACTAAGCTCCCTCGAAGCTGAGGGCCTGGGCCCTCTTGCTGCAATTATTTGCAGCGCACAAGAAGTGCTTGAGCAGCAGCAGCAGCAGCAGCAGCAGCAGCAGCAGCAGCAGCTCGGAGCATGCATGGACGACTGTGGTGCTTCAGGGGTGCCGCCTTGTGCTGCGCCGTTGCCAGCAGCAGCAGCAGCTGCTGCTGCTGCTTCTGCTGCTGATGGCAGCTGCAGCTGCAGTGACGGCGAGCTGCTGCAGCTGGGGCTGAAGCAGCAGCTACCCTGCATATTTCTCGTGCTGCATTTGCTGCTGGAGGATTTGCTGCTGCGGCAGGTGTCTGTACACCTGGAGGTGCAGAAGCTCGTGCTGCTGCTGCACACTTTGGCCCGGCTGCTGCAGCTGCCTCTGTTTGCAAGCTACTATCAGTGCTGCTTTCCCTCTCCGCTGGAGCAGCAAGTCAGCAGCAGCAGCAGCAGCAGCAGCAGCAGCAGCAGCAGCGACACCAGCTACAGCAAGTGGCAGGGCTGCTGCAGTGAACGCTGCAAGCGCCGCTATGCAGCTGCTGCTGCTGCTGCTGCACGGGGAGATGTGCAGCTTAGCGTTACTGAGGCTGCTGCGGCTGCTGCTGCTGCTGCACAGTGCAGCTGCAGCAGCTGCGAGCCGCCCCTGCTGCTGTGGCTGCGGCAGCTGCAGGAAGTGCCGTCTGCCATTGGGCTGCTGCAGGAACTAGCAGCAGGGAGGAGTCTTCCGCAGCAGCAGCAGCAGCAGCAGCAGCAGACGTCCCTTGCTGCTGCAGCGCTGCAGCGGCTGTCCAGGAAGCAGAAGGTGCTAACAGAGTCCCTTGGTCTGCAGCAGCTGCCGCTGGCGGTTCCTGGTTGCTCCAGCAGCAAAGACAGCAGCAGCAGCAGCAGCTGCAGCTGCTGCAGCAGCAGCTGCTGCTGCAGCACCACCAGCACTAGCGGCTCCACACTCGAGCTCTCAACGCAGAATTTGATGGTCATCGATACGCCGCAGCAACGGCATCCACAGCAGCAGCAGCAGCAGCAGCAGCAGCAGCAGCAGCAGCGCCGTCGCGCCATTGTTTATCCTTCTCTGCTGCTGCCGCTAACGCGATTTGCTGCTGCTGCAGTAGCGGCGGCGTCTGGGGCGGAAGTGCAGCAGCTTTTTCCTGCTGCAGTAGACCCGCAATGGCCGGAGCGCTGCTGTGCTTCTGAGCAGAAGCAGCAGCAGCAGCAGCAGCAGCAGCAGCACGGACAGCAGCAGCCAGGCAGTGCGCCGTGGCAGGTCCTGAGGCTCAGCAGCAAAGCAGGCCTCGACAACGGGCTGCTGCAGCAGCTGGCGCTGCCGCTGCGGCTGTGGCTGTGTCAGGTGTACAGACAGCTGGGGCCCTGCGAGCATTTGCTGCAGCGGGGGCTGCCGCAGCAGCAGCTGCTGCTGCTGCGGAGGCCCGACGTGGCAGCAAACCGCATGCTGCTGCGCGCATTGCAGCGGCGCGGCGCTCTTACGTGCAGCAGGAGCAGCAGCGGCTGCTGCTGCAGCAGCTGCAGCAGAAGCAGCAGCAGCAGCAGCGGGGAGGACGGGGAGTTGGCAGCGGGGGAGGTGCTGGCGCGTGTTGTTGTTGCCTCATCGTATTGCGGTTTACCTGCTGCTGCTGCTGGAGCGCCGCAAGGCAGCAGCAGCAGCAGCAGCAGGGGCAGCAGCAGCAGCGATATGAGCATTCAGTACTCGCAGCAGCAGCAGCACGAAGGCGAGCAGCAGCAGCGCAGCAGCAGGAGCGGCAGCTCGAAGGACTTGGCCGAGCGACTGCTGAACAGTTCGGCCCCCTGCACCGTCCGGGTGCTGCTGGAGTCTGCTGCTGCTGCTGCTGCTGCACTGCCCGAAGACCTGCTGCGGCTGCGGCAGCAGCAAGTGCTGCAGCGGCGGCTGTCGCTGCCGCTGGGCTGGGGCGCCCTGA
>NW_013652471.1:50000-60898 GCF_000499385.1 Eimeria necatrix
CCAGCAGCACCAGGTGCTCAGCGCAGCAGTTGCTGCTGCTTGCACCCGGCTTGTCCTTGCTGCTGCTCCGGCTGCTTCAGTTGAGGGGCAGCAGCTGCTGCGCAGTGTCCTACGGCACTTTTGCTGCGCGCTGCTGCTGCTGCTGCAGCAACAGCAGCAGCAGCACCACCAGAAGCAGCAGGCTAGCGAGGAGCGGTCCTGTCAAGACTACTGAAGACAGCTTTCGCTGCTGCTGCAGCTGCTGTTGCTGCTGCTGCTGCTGCTGCTGCTAACGGGGCAACAGCGCAGCGGAGACACTGAAGTGTATCAGGTTTATTGGCTTCTGGGGTGTACGTACACCTCAGCCAGGCCTAACCTAAAAGTTTCTTAAAAGTAGTTTCAGTTTATTTGCATGCAACTATCTGGCGCTGCTGCCGTGTTAGGCAGCAGCAGCAGCAGCAGCAGCAGCAGCAGCAGCAGCGGACCGCGCTGCTGCTGCTGCAGCTGGCGGAGCCGGGAGTCAGTCCGCCTTCCTGCGGCTGGAGGCCGGCTGCTGCTGCTGTTGGTTTCGCTGCGGCGCAGCAGCAGCGGCAGCAGCAGCAGCAGCAGCAGGAGCTTTGTCCGCTGCTGCTGCTGCAGCAGCACCCCGAGCAGCAGCGTACTCCTGCTTCACAGCAAGTGCAGCATAAGCAGCTGTCAGCAGCAGCAGCACGCCGCAGGAAGCAGCACCAGCCACGAACATGTTATCTGCTGCTGCTGCTGCTGGGCGCTGCTGCTGCAGCAAACGGTACAAACCCCAAAGGGTCCCCAGCGGCAGCAGCAGCAGCAGCAGCGACCACAGCACGAATTGCTGCAGCACTTCCCTGTTGGCCTCGTGGAAGATAATCTCCTTCAGCGTGCGGCGCTTCGGCTCCTGCTGCTGCTGCTGTTCCTGCTGCTGCTGCTGCTGCTGTTCCTGCTGTTGCTGCTGCTGCTGCTGTTGTTGCTGCTGCTGCTGCTCTTGGCTGCCGCGCCGGCGCACAGCCCCACCCTGTGAGGGCACCATTACTCTGACACTACAGCTGCTGCTGCTTTCGTCGGATCTGCTGCTGCTGCTGCTGCGTCTGTTGTTGCTGCTGCTGCTGCTCTGTTGCTGCTGCTGCTCTGCTGCTGGAGCGAGTCGTGTGCGCAGTTTCAAAGCGGTGTGCACTTTGAATAAGTTTAGTTTGCTTTTGTTTCTGCTGCTGCTGCTGCTGCTGCAGTGGTGTGCTCGCAGATGGCCTTCTGCTGCGCCTGTTGCTGCTGCTGTTGCTGTTGCTGCTGCTGCCTGGGATCCTTCCACTGCGCTGCAGCGTACACCGCGGCTTCAGTCGGCGTGTTGCCACTGCTGCTGCTGCTGCAGTTGCTGCTGCTGCTGCTGCTGCTGCATGTGTCTTCTGTTGAGGCCCTCCGAGGCTTCAAGGCTGAGCAGTCACACCGAGGTGTCGATACACCCCAAACGAGCCCCTAGTCTTTGAAATGACCCACAGCAAGCCATTATTTATTCAATGAATTTGCTGCTGCTGCTGCAGCTGCTGCTGCTGCAGCTGGTGTGGCAAAAACCTGGCTGGGCAAGGGCAGCAGCAGCAGCAGCAGCAGCAGCCCCAGGCGGCTGCTGCTACTGTTATGTCTTTAAAGCCACTATGGTTCGAGTTGTCCACCAAAACTCTAAATAATAAATGCAATTTGCTTTTTGTTGCTGCTGCTGCCTCAGCTAAATCGACTGCAGATCTGCTGCGCCTGCAGCCCAGGTACGAAACGCCCCCCTTATCCCGATCACTGCTGCTGCTGCTGCTGCTGTTGCTGCTGCTGCTGCTGCTGCTGCTTAGCTGAGCAAATCACTGTCCTCCTTCTCTCGCGCGTGCCCTTCGCCGCAGCAAACGCATACCAGCACCAGCACTACCCGCAGCAGCAGCAGCAGCAGCAGCAGCAGCAGCAGCTGCGTGGCTCGCCTCGGGACCCGCAACAGCTGCAGCACGAAATGGCCGAGGGAGGGGCCCCCAGGGGGCCCCCCAAGCTGCTGCTGCAGCGCGTGGGGCTGCAGGGCCTCAAGGCCGGTTTGCTGCAGGCGCAGACACGGGGGGCCCCCGCGCTGTGTCTTTCTTACGGGAAGGAGCTGCTGGACAGATTTGCTGCTGCTCTCAAAGATGAAGGTGAGGCACTTGCTGCTGCTGCTGCTGCTGCTGCTGCTGCTGCTGCTGCTGCAGCTGCTGCTGCGACGCTGCCCCTGAAGCTGCTGCTGCCGGTGCTGCTGTCCACGGGGGTTCTCGCCGCCGCGGTTCTGTCTCCCTGGCTGGAGCTTTTGCTGCTGCTGCTGCTGCTGTTGCTGCTGCTGCTGCTGCGTTTGCTGCAGTATATGCTGTTTACGAGACTGTCTACCTCGCGGCCTTGACCCTTAACGAGCCAGCTGTTTATGAGGTACCTGAGGCCGCAGTCCTGCTGCAGCAACTGCTGCTGCTGCTGCAGCAACTGCTGCTGCTGCTGCAGCAATTGCTGCTGCAGCAGCAGCAGCAGCAAGAGTTCAACCAGATGCATCAGCAGCGGCCAAAGCAGCAGCACCTGCGCCTGCACTTGCTGCTGCTGCTGCTGCTGCTGCTGTGTTGCTGCTGCAGCGGTGCTACAACGCGCTGGTTGCCCGCTGGGGCAGCAGCAGCAAACGGCTGCGGGGGCTGCTGATGCTGCAGCAGGAAGCAGCAGGAAAGCACCAGCAGGCAATTCGGCTGCTGGCAGATTATCTGCAGCAGCACCACGGAGATGTGGGGGCCAGAAGAAGAGTCGTGGCCACCTACAGAATCCAGGTTTGCTGCTGCTGCTGCTGCTGCTGCTGCTGCTGCTGCTGCTGCTGCTGCGGGTGATGCGGGTGATGCGGGTGCTGGGCCTGGGCGTGGTTGGAGTACTGCTGCTGCTGCTGCTGCTGCTGTTGCTGCTGCTGTTGGGATGGTTGCTGCGGCTGAGTGCGATGTGTGTGCGGCCTTGCTGCTGCTGCTGCTGCTGCTGCAGGGGAACTACAAGAGCTGCATTTCTTTCCTCATTTCGTGGGTCCAGTGCTTTGGGGGCAGCAGCAGCAGCAACAGCAGCAGCAGCACTAGCTTTAGTTTCAGCAGCAGCAGCAACAGCAGCAGCAGCACTAGCCTTAGTTTCAGCAGCAGCAGCAGCAGCACTAGCCTCAGTTCCAGCAGCAGCAGCGGCAGCAGCACTAGCCTCATTCCTAGCAGCAGCAGCAGCGCTAGCCCCATTTCCAGCAGCAGCAGCAGCAGCAGCACTAGCCTGAGTTCCAGCAGCAGCAGCAGCACTAGCCTCATTCCCAGCAGCAGCAGCAGCAGCAGCAGCAGCAGCAGCAGATTGTGTGCGCAGGCACCTGCGGGAGTACGCGGGGGATAAGGAGGCGTGGCACGAGTTAGCTGAGGTGTACATACACCTCATGCTGCTGCAGCAAGCAGCTTTTGTTTGGGAAGAGCTGCTGATGAGGGAGCCAAACAATCTTTACTATCTTCTTTCTTACGGAGAGGTGCTGCTGCTGCTGCTGCTGCTGCTGTTGTTGTTGTTGCTGCTGCTGCTGCTGCTGCTGCTGCTGCTGCTGCTGCTGCTCTGTTGCTGCAGCGGGTCCTGCTGCTGCGCCTGTTGCTCCTGCTGTTCTTTCTGCTGCGTTCCTGCTGCAGCGCGTCTTGCTGCTGTTCTCTTTGGTGCTGCTGCTGCTGCTGCTGCTCATTTTGCTGTTGCAGCACCTTTTGCTGCTGAAGTGCTTGCCGCTTCAGAGGCTGTTTGCTAGGGTTTAGGGTTTAGGTTGGAGGCGGGGGTCTAGGGTTTAGGGTTTAGGGTTTGGGGTTTGGGGGCTGCAGTGTGGGGTGTGGGGTGTGGGGTGTGGGGTGTACGTACAGCTGCAGTGCTCGCTGCAGCAGCCACTCCTTGGCTGCTGCTACTTCGCAAGAGTGCTGCTGCTGGATGCTGCCAATCCTCGGGCTCTTTGGGATTTGCTGCTGGTGCTGCAGCTCCCCTTTTGCTGCTGCTGTGTCTCTTGCTGCGCTGCTGCTGTCTCTCCTTGCTGCTGCTGTCGCTGCTGCTGCTCTTTGGGATTTGCTGCTGGTGCTGCAGCTCCCCTTTTGCTGCTGCTGTGTCTCTTGCTGCGGTGCTGCTGCTGTTTCCTCCTGCTGCTGCTGCTGCGGCTTCCGTATTGCCTTTGATGCTTCACTTTTGTGTCTCTTTTTTGCTGCTGCTTCTGTGCTGTTTTGTGTCGATTTTATTTTCTTTTTTTTAATTATTTTTTCTTTTTGCTGCTGCTGCCTTTTTGGCATTATAGATTTCTCATTCTTTCATTTTATATTTACTTTTTGCTCTTCCTTTTCTGAACTTGTCTTGCTGCTGCTGCTGCTTCCTTTGCTGCAGGGGTCGCAGGACATCGTGCTGCAGCAGCAGCAGCAGAAGCAGCAGCAGAGCGGCTCGAAGCAGCAGCAGCAGCAGCAGCAGCGGCAGCGGCAGCAGCGCAAACGCCCCGAAGACTTGGAAGCACAAGAGGCCCTCAAATCTGCTGCTACTCTTTTGGCTCTGGGCCTGGAAGCAGCAAAACGTCTTGACAAGATGTACGAGCAGCAGCTGCAGCAGGTCAGCAGCAGCTGCAGCAGCAGCTGCAGCAGCAGCTGCAGCAGCAGCTGCAGCAGCAGCAGCAGCAGCGACTGCAGCAGCAGCTGCAGCAGCTGCAGAAGCAGGGCTGTAGAGCCGCCTGGATGAGCGGCAGCACGCGGGAGTGTGATCCTGCAGCTGCAGCAGTTGCTGCTATTGCTGCTGCTGGTGCTTCTGCTGCTGCTGCTGCCGATTTTGCTGCTGCATCCTGCAATACTTTCATTTTGCTGCTGCTGCTGCTGCTGCCTCTGCTTTGCGCACAGAAGGGCTGCAGGATCTTCGCAGCAGCAGCAAGAAGGCGAATTGCTGCTCTTCAAAAGTCTCTTGAGCAGCACCGAGCTGCCTAATGTAAATGTTCCTGCAGCAGCAGCAGCAGAGGCAGCAGCAGCAGCAGAGGCAGCAGCAGCAGCAGAGGCAGCAGCAGCAGCAGTTGCTGCCGCTGCCGCAGAGGCTGGCATTCCTGAGGCCCACTTTCGTTTGCTGCTGCTGCTGCCGCATCATAGCGACTGTTGCAGCAGATGCTGGAAACTGTTCAGCAGCGGCAGCAGCAGCAGCAGCAGCAGCTGCTGCTGCTGCTGCTGCGGCTTTTCTGGCTGTCTTTAAGCTATCAAGAGCAGCAGCTGCTGCTGCTGCAGGAAGGTGCACTTGCTGCAGCACGACGGGCAGGCAGCTGCAGCGTCGTTTGGTCAGAAGCCACCGACTGAGGTTTTAGGGTTTAGGGTTTAGGGTTTAGGGTTTAGGGTTTAGGGTTTGGGGGTTTTCCCATATAGCTGTTTAGGCCCTGCACTTGTAGTGCCTTCGCGGCCTCAGCACTTCCACAGCTAGCTGTGGCAGCTAGCACTGCTGGCCCCAGCTAGCTGCAGCTAGCTGCAGCTAGCTGCAGCTAGCTAGCTGCAGCGGTAGCTAGCCATGCCTGGCTGCAGCTAGCTGAGACTGGCTCTAGCTAGCCATGGCTAGCTGCAGCTGGCTGCAGCTAGCTGGGACTGGCTGCTGCTAGCCATGGCTGGCTGCAGCTAGCCATGGCTGACTGCAGCTAGCCATGGCTAGCCGTAGCTAGCTGATACAACCCCCAGCTAGCTAGCTGGGGCTAGCTGCTGCTAGTTGGGGGTAGCTGGGCCTAGCTGATGGTAACTGGCTAGCTGTAGCTGGCTGTAGCTGGCTGTAGCTAGCTGTGGCTAGCTGTAGCTAGCTGTGGCTGGCCGTAGCTAGCTGGGGCTAGCCGTGGCTAGCTGGGGGCTGTGGCGGCGCAGTGTTGCAGCAGGCGAGCTGGGAGTTTCTGCTGCGGGCCTCATTCGGGCGTCTGCTGCTGCTGCTGCTGCCGATGCTGCTGCTGCTGCTGCTGCTGCTGCAGGTCCACGGCCGACGCGCAGATGGTGTCGCCGCCAGCTGCCAAAAATGTCTTTTAACGGACAATTTGAAAGTCAATTTCAATTAAAATTCCCAAATATTGGAAAATAAAACAAGAAATAAAGTAATTTAAATGTTAGAAGCACCCTGTGCTCGCTGGGGCCCCGGGGCTCCCAGCAGCAGCGCCGGGCCCGCCGCCGCTGCAGCAGCAGCAGCATTGTCTGAGGTGTACGTACAGCTGGAGTTGCTTCGCGGTTGTTCGGTTTAAACTTTTTAATTTAATTTGTTTTTCATTTCATTTCATTTGTTAGTCAAGTAGAGGCTGAGGGCGCCTCCCACAGAGCTCAGCAGCCACTGGCGCCGACGCGGCGAGCGAGACGCCCAGCAGCCACGCTAGCCTTCCTCTGACTCTCTCAAATCAATTAAATTTGGTTTTAATAATAATAAAACATCAAATTATTTGCAAAATAATAAATTTAACTTTTCAAGAGCCGCTCGGGAGTCCGCGCGCAGCAGCAGCAGCAGCGGCCTCGGCGCCTGCAGACGCAGCAGCTGCAGCCGACTCGCAGCAGCGGGCACATGGAGGCAGCAGACGGGCTGCTGCTGCAGCAGCAGCAGCCGCTGCTGCTGCAGCAGCAGCAGCCCCCAGAAGTGTTCCCTGTGGGCGCTGCAGGCCCCCGTGAAGGCGCAGCAGCTGCAGCTGCTGCAGCAGCAGTTGTGGCGGCGGCAGTGGAGGCAGCAGGCGCCACCGCCGTCGCAGCAGCAGCAGCAGCAGCACCGTCAGCAGCAGCAGCAGCAGCAGCAGCACCGTCAGCAGCAGGCGAAGAGCTGAAGCGCGAGGCGGGGCCAGGCCCCCAAGGAGGGGCCCCCAGCAGCAGCAAAGCTGCAGCAGCAGCAGCAGCACTCTTTGCCCTCAGCGAGGAAGACCTCAGGAAGACATACACCCGCATTCGCCGTGCTGCTGCTGCACTGCAGCAGGAGCTGCAGGAGCAGCAGCAGCTGCTGCTGCAGCACGTGCGCCGCCGCAGGGCCCTCGACTTAGAGATCGCCGAGCTCAAGAGCCGCGCCAGCGCCCTCCCCAGCAGCAGCAGCAGCAGCAGCAGCAGCAGCAGCAGCAGCAGCAGCAGCAGCAGCAGCAGCAGCAGCAGAGCAGCAGCAGCAGCAGCAGCAGCAGCAGCAGCAGCAGCAGCAGCAGCAGCAGCAGCAGCAGCAGCAGCAGCAATGAAGAACAAGTTCCCAGATTTCTCAAAGAAGACCCTCTTGCTGCAGTCCCTGCTATGATTGGGGGCCTCATTGGCCGCTACAAAAAGCCTGCGCAGCAGCTGGGGGCCTCGCTGCTGAGCGGGGTGCAGCAGCTGCAGCAGCAGCTGCAGCAGGAGCTGCGGCAGCTGCAGCAGCAGCAAAAAAAAGCAGAAGCAGAAAGGAAAGCAGAGCTCATGGCCAAGGCCCTGCAAAGACACCAAGAGCGCCTCGAGCTCATGGAAATCCAAAGGCTCAAGAGCCAGTACCAGCAGCAGCAGCAGCAGCAGCAACAGCAGCAGCAGCAGGAGCAGCAGCAGCAGGAGGAGCAGCAGCAGCAGCCGCCGCAGCAACGCCAGCCGCAGCTGCCGCAGCCGCAACAGGTGCTGCAAGAGCAGCAGATGCTGCAGGAGCAGCAGCTGCAGCAGCAACGCCAGCTGCAGCAGCAGCGGCAGCTGCAGCAGCAGCAGCTAATGCAGCGGCCCCAAGTGCTGCAGCAGCCGTGCAGTGCTGCTGCTGCTCGCAGCGCGGCGCAGCAGCAGCAAAGAGGGACTCTCATGGCGCGGCTTCATCGGCTCTTTAGCGATCCTGTGCCTGCTGCTGCTGCTGCAGAAGAAGCAGCAGCAGCAGCGGAAAAAGCAGCAGCAGCAGCAGCAGCAGCAGCAGGGCCACCAGCAGAAGCAGCAAAAGTGAGCAACGGAAAGTTTGCAGCAGCTATGAAGCAACAACAGCATCAGCATCGGCTGCAGCAATTGCCGCAGCAGCAGTTGCTGCTGCAGCAGCAGCAACAGCAGTTGCTGCAGCAGCAGCAGCAGCAGCAGGGTGCAGCCGTAGTGCCCGCCACTCAGATATTTCGGATTTGCTCTGATGTGGAATCAAGCCCTGAAAAATGCAGCAGCAGCAGCAGCAGCAGCAGCAAGGACATCAGCAGCAGCAGCAAGAGCAGCAGCAGCAACAGCCGTGGAAAAGTTGCTGCAGGTGGGCAGCCGGCAGCAATCGCCTCTTCCGGTCCCTCAAGCCCGAGCAGCAGCAGCAGCAGCAGCAGCAGCAGCAGCAGCAGCAGCAGCAATAGTAGCAGCAGCCGAGGGGCGCGTATAGTGCGCACTCCGTCTGCTGCAGCTGCTGCAGCAGCACCTCGCTTGTCAGCCCCCTCCTCGCCCTCAGCGGCGTCGCCCTCAGCAGCAGCAGCAGCAGCAGCAGCAAGTGCTGCTGCTGCTGCTGCTGCTGCTGCTGCTGCTGCGTCCGCGGGTGCCGGAGACGAGGGCGCTGCGTGCTCTCCCGGCGCGCTGTCGCCCCGCAGCAGCAGCAGCAGCAGCAGCAGCAGCAGCAGCAGCAGCAGCAGCAGCGAGTGCCCCATTCTGGTGGCGGAGATCGAAGTGGGGGGCCGGCTGTGTCTGCTGCAGCTGCAAGCCACGGAGCGCTGCAGCGATGCTGCTGCTGCTTGGGTGGACAGCAGCTGGGGTTTGCTGCAGCGGGAGTGGAGAGCAGCAGCAGCAACAGCAGCAACTTTTCTCGAAAGAAGAAAAGCAGCAGCAGCACTCGAGGCCTTTTTGAAAGAAGTCGAAGAAACAGCAGAAGTGCTTCCCGTCCACGTCCAAAGGCGCTGGGCAGACATCTTCAACGCCTACAGCAGCAGCAGCAGCAGCAGCAGCAGCAGCAGCAGCAGCAGCAGCGGCGGCAGCAGCAGGCACAGGTGAAGCCTCCCCTGCACAGGTTGCGGCGGGTGCTCCTGCTGCGGCTTCGCAGCAGCCGCAGCAAGCTTACAAGGGCAGCAGCAGCTGCTGCTGCTGCAGCAGCTGCTGCTGCTGCTGCAGCAGCAGCTGCTGCTGCTGCTGCAGCAGCTGTTTGTGCTGCTGCTGCTGCTGCAGAAGCTGCTGCTAGTGGCTAGAGTGTTCAGGGGCAGCGCAATGGCGCCAAAGACAGCACTCTGGCACAGGCCCCTGCTGCAGCTACTGATGTTGCCGCTGCTGCTTTTGCTGCTGCTTTTGCTGCTGCTGCTTTTGCTGCTGCTGCTTTTGCTGCTGCAGTTGCTGCTGCTGCTGCTGCAGGCGGTGCGTGCTGATCTGTGTGTGGGCTGGCTGGAGTGTACGTACACCTGGGAGCTGCGCGAGCTCACTTGTGTCTTCTGGCTTTTGAGTTTATTTCATTTAATTGTTAATCCATTTATTTGTTTATTATTTATTTATTTATTTAGTTATTTATCATTTAAAAGCCGAGAGAGCCAGACGGAAAAGATACAGCAGCGAAAAGCAGCTGCAGCAGCAACAGCAGCAGCAGCAGCAGCAGCAGCAGCAGCAGCAGCAGCAGCAGCAGAGGCGCCGCATGAAGCAGATGAATTTGGGCGCTACATAACGCACTAGGGCACAGGCTGCTGCTGCCCAGCTAGCCAGGACTTTGGCCCTCGCTAGCCACAGCAGCAGCAGCAGCTAGTCACAGCAGCAGCAGCAGCAGCAGCAGCTAGCCACAGCAGCAGCAGCAGCAGCTAGCCACAGCAGCAGCAGTAGCTAGCTGAAGCTGCAGCCCCAGATAGCCAAGCTAGCCCAAGGATGGGCCTAGCTAGCTGCAGGCTCGAGCCCTACATGCTGGGCCAGGCTGCTGCTGCTGCAGTGCAGGCAAGCTGCAGCAGCTGGCTAGTCAGAGGGGCGAAGAGCAGCAAAATTAGCTGCTGCTGCTGCTGCTGCTGCTGCTGCTTCGGTGTGGCGCTGCTGCTGCGCGCTGCAGTGTACGTGTGCGAACACCGCAGCAGCGCGGGGGCCCCTCTCCGCAGCTCATTCGCAGCAGTAGCAGCAGCAGCTGCTGCTGCTGCTGCTGCAGCAATCAGGTGACCCCTGGTAGCAAGTTGCTGGACACAAAGCGTAGGTGTTTCTGCTGCTGCTGCTGCTGCTGCTGCTGCTGCTGCTGCTGCATGCGCTGTCTGCTCCGCCGACCAGGGGCTGCAGCAAACTGCTGCGCAGCGCTTGGGGCCCTGCTGCTGCTTGAGGGGTGTCAGTGAAGAAAAGTGAATTTGTAGTCCAAAGAGTTTGCTGCTGCTGCTGCTGCTGCTGCGCTGCGCAGCCTGAGGTGTACGTACACTCGAACCGCCACTGCCCGCGCTGCTGCTGCTCGCCAGCACTGCAGCGCAGCGCCCGCAGCGGCCCCACAGAGAGCTGCAGCAGCAGCAAAAGCAGCAGCAAAAGCAGTTCTAACTCACTTGCAGCAGCAGCAGCAGCAGGAAGAAGGCCCGTCGCTCGGCAGCAAGCCGCGCCAACACCGCAGCAGCAGCAGCAGCAGCAGCAGCACTACCGCTGGGTGTCCTCTGTGGACTCTTTTGGAGAAGCAGCTGCTGTTGTCTCAGGAGCTGTGGTTTGTGGCCCGAAGCTGCAGCCTTAGGGTTTAGGGTTTAGGGTTTAGGGTTTAGGGTTTGGAGGTTGGGGTTGGAGCGCGACTGCTGCAGGCCCGGGAGAGCTGCGTCGATGGCCAGGGCCTGCAGCCTTTAGGGTTTAGGGTTTATGGTTTAGGGTTTAGGGAGCTTCTGCGGAGATGTCGGAGCCAGCAGCAGCAGCAGCAGGCGCAGCAGCAGCAGCAGCAGCTGCTGCTGCAGGGGCCCCCCCGGGGGCCCCCCCCGAAGCAGCGGGGGAGCCCTGCGAGTCTGTGAGCTGCGGCGGCCGCCACGCGAGCAGCAGCAGCAGCAGCGGGGGCCCCCCCGCCCCCGCCCCCCC
>NW_013652472.1:0-4905 GCF_000499385.1 Eimeria necatrix
CTGTCGGTGAGTGTAGACTTGCGCGTGCCTAGGAGGGGTTGACCATTGACAACGTCTAATACTCCACAAACGATTGATTCCAACTGCCACAAAAGCACACGCTTTATGCGCTTTTATGGCTTTATGTGGATTCAGCTCTGCATTCCAAGGCTGCAGCGTCCTAGATCCATTGTTTCTCTTTTCTCATAGCCAGAGTAGAAACTGAATCAACGCGCTGCCACTGCAAAGTGTCAGGATTTCAGACTGCAATATTCTCGAAATGTCTCAAATGCACGCTTACAATGAGCTGACCTGAGGAGACATTTTGAAGTGTCTTGGCATATATGTAACAGAAGTGCGGCACGACTAGTTTGCGAATGGTTGGGAAGAAGCAGGAAGGCAAATGATGCCCCACAAACATATTATTCGTGAAATGATGTTTTATGCTGTACAAGAGACACTGGAAAGTGGAAAGTAGAACTGTGCGCTTAGCTTCCCGGCATCAGTTTCCAGTCTGCATTGGACCTGAGGTTCTGGTTAACCGGGCCACCGTGGCATCACGACAGGACGGTCCATCATTGAGGATCACAGCACGGAAAGAACGCGCCTCCTTGTATGCGACTATTCTTGAATCATTTTAAAGAAAAACAACCTGTGTTTTGCCATATTTTTGTGTTACCAAATACGTGGTGCTTGTTTTCTATAATGCCCACTTCCTTCCTCGCTGCTATTGGAGCCGACACCGGCCTCGAAGCAAAACGTGAACCTCAGATCACGATGAACACGTATACTCAGGAAAATGAAACATCAGTGCACCATTATAACCTCTCAGGAGTGATGGGAAAACGTCACAATACCATTTCTTTCCTCACGGCTCTGGCATTGTTGTCAGTCTTTATGGCTGTGGGGTTCATCATCGTGCACTGCTACACGTCTTTAAGGCCCTATTCGCTTGGAAAAAATAACGGTGCACGTGGGCGGTCTTTGTCGGTTGGCGGCAAGTTTCCTTGTTTCGTAGGTCCAGAAATTCCAGCATCCCCGCGGGCGGATTTCAGGGAGGGCATGGCAGTATTCCAACAATCTAGCAATGCATGTGTTCTTCGTGAGATTTTCGCTGAAATGTAGCATCTGTATCGGTGAAATTTGCTTGCTGCACTGGCAGCGATTATCTAGAGAGAATGGTGCTACTTATTCAGCGCGTAAGGATGATCTCTCTGCTATCAATTTTATGAGATAGCACTGCGTCTAGTCCCCAATCTGCAGCCTGCCTTTCACCAAGCATTACATGCTAGAAGCTGGGTTTCGATCAAGCGATTGACGTTTGCAGAAGCAGCGTCACCTACGGAATATTCATTTCCTATTTGCGCAGGCCACTGTGTCGTTTCAGGGCCAGGTAAAGCTTCCCGTATATGTAAAATTGATAATTGACTTTGCGACATCCTTGACAAAAATTCTAGGCAGTGGTGCCGAAGATTGTCCAGGTGCGTTTGCAGACTGAGACCAAACAAACCGGTGTGCTTTGGACTCAGTGGAGAATGCCACGAGGCAGATAAGACGGTAGCATAAAACCGTTAAGAAAGCTGTTAACTTCATAGACCAACGTTGCTTCCCTTGCTGCGTAGAGCGCTTTCTGCTTTGCGGAAACTTGGAATGCGATCTGGCCTGTGTAGTTTTCCGAAAGGCTCATCAACTCTTCAATGCCTTTTTAGCATTGTTGCTACTATAGCTTCCTACGCCACACTCCATTCAAAGTAGGCACCCTCCCTTGTTTTCTTTTCTGCGCAAGGATCACTCACGGGAGTGCGATTTCAGGCGTTGGGTCAGCAGCCAGAATTTTTAGTATCGTACTGGCGAGGAAAGCCTGGCCTGTAGCCTTAAAAGGCGTGTTGTGGAATGATTTTGCCACGTCTGTTGCCGATGTAGCGCCCGTAAATATCTGAATGGTCTCCATGCTTTGCTTGCAGAGACTTTTACAGGCCGCAGTCAGCAGCCTGCCAAAGGCCTTGCGTCAAAATATTTTTCCACGTATCACAATATCAAACCATGGCGCAAGGCATTGGAATATCAATGCACGTCGAAGCGTCTGATTTTCTGCTTCATGCAGACCTTTGGAACATCGTGGCTCTGCGCAAAGACTAAAGCAGGGAAATGGTACGATGGCCGAAGTGCATGAACATAATGTCAAACTGCGGAGTTTCAAGGAAGCGCTTGGTAATGGCAATGCAAATTTAGTATTGCTCAGTAACTGGAAAGGCGTAAAATCAAGGTAATTTCCACACGCCCAGCGAACAGGATCCAAAGTGCAGACCTTTGGAACATCGTGGCTCTGCGCAAAGACTAAAGCAGGGAAATGGTACGATAGCCGAAGTGCATGAACATAATGTCAAACTGCGGAGTTTCAAGGAAGCGCTTGGTAATGGCAATGCAAATTTAGTAATGCTCAGTAACTGGAAAGGCGTAAAATCAAGGTAAAAAATTCCACACGCCCAGCGAACAGGATTCAAATTGCTAGCCCACGGAAACTGACGGACTCACATCTCTTCATTCTAGCCCCGGCACTGCTACTCCCAACCTTGTTTCTTCCTCAATATTCCTTTGCAGTATTTTTGATCAGGTATCAGTATGAGTGCAGCAGCTGTATTACATACTACTGTAGCTCATGGTTTCCTGAAATTTTCGATTCGTTGGTGACGAATGCAATTGTGTCTTCGGCCTAGGTGAGTTTCTTGAAATGATGAACCACGGGGAGAGCTTTGTGGCTTTACAAATATGCCACGCGAAATAAATGCCGGCATAATGCCACGTACGTCAGTGCATTGTGAGACCTTGCACGCTGGCCCGCATTACCACGCGTGCAAACATGCTGCCATCAGAAGACGCCACAATGGCTGCATCAATTTCACAACATTGAATCGTTCGCTGCCTGTCGCACACTTAGCCCGTGCAGTTACTCAACAATGGCGCGGTCTGAATTTTCGCTGGTGCTGCTCCTTTTCCTTAGGTTGTTTGAAACTACGACACAGTAAAAAATAAATCTACACGAAAAGGTACAACTTCGAAAAGCGTCGCTTGACTGCACGGCTTTTGCGTCACCCACGCGAATCTTAAACGGATTGTGAAGGAAAACTGCCACCGCCCTGAAAGACAACCGACACCGCCCTAGGCTTCACGCTCGCTCGAGGCCCTAGGCTTCACGCTCACTCTTCTCCAAACGCCAGTTTCAAAGCGCCTGACGAGATTCGGGTTTTGTGAGCCCGCTGTGGTTGTCTGCGAGCTGGAAGACCTTGTCAGGAAGGCTTGGTGCGAAATGCATGCCGTTCCTGGAAGACGTGAGAATGCTTTCTTTCGGTGCTGTTGCCAGTATTTGTGTTGACAGAAACTTCGGTCCTGTGAGTTGCGTGTGGCTCAGCACGTATGTATACTCTAGCCCTAACGTGCTCATGCACCGAAGAGAAATTTGCGCAGTGCGTTCGACGCGCAGCGGGAGTGCAAAAGTGTGGGCCCAATTTTCGTATAGCACTGCGGAATAGCTCACATAGGCTGAATGCCTTCTATATGATATATACGTTTTGAGCAATCAAAGTGTAGCAGCCCATAATGCGTTTATTGCCGTGAGCATTACAGATAGGGACGTGCGTGCATGGTGATATGGCATAAAGAGGCGTTCACTGCGTCAGCAAAGGACGTGCGGCTCATGCAAAGCCCGTGCATGGGGCCACGGCGAAGTCGACCATTCTGCATTTTCGGATGCACTTACTGATGCAGTATTTTGTGATGCAGGACGTGCGTGATTGAGCAGCGCCGAAGCAAAATACTTCATTTCAAGCACTTCCTAATCTTTTCTCGACAAACGTAGGGTGCTTCACACTGAGCATCTGGCAGCTGGGCTGCATTTTGTGTCGTTGGTTGGTGCGGGACCGGTGCTCCTTCTGGATAGCCGACAAAGCAGCGAACTTCCCGTGTCGTTACAACTGCAGAAGCCAAAAAATGCGCACCGTACGGCAGTCTGCTCACACTGACGTGTTAGTATCCAAACACGAATTGCAGCAGCATTGCAGTCCACCAGCACTGCAGTTGCGATTACTCCTCGAGTCCACTGATTGATACTCATGCACAAGGCAAGCCAAGTTTTTTAGAGTGCGCAAAGTTTTTTCTAGAGATTTGGGCGTATGCGAACGAGCACTGCTGCGCACCAGTCGAGTCTAATTGCACGCCTTGTGGAACTAGCTTGTCAGGTGTCCAGGAAGCCTGCCTGCAGCTTGCCTGCTAGACAGGCTGCATTGTCGCGTTGCAAGTCACTATTTTCCAAGAGATGAAAACATAGTCTGACATTGTGGCGTCGCTAGAGGGCAAGTGGACGAGCAGTTCTTAGTGCAGAGGAACCCTCGGCATTGCAGTGCTGCGGCTTTTTCGGACGATGACGTTGTCGTCATGCTCTGTTGGCCGCGGCAAGCAGCATCACGCGCAATGTTCCAAAATTGGGCGTTCTTTGATGAGCTGTATGCTGCATGAGCAGACTGGGTTCAGTGGTGGAAGGCGTGGTGCTTTAAGAAGGGCAACGAGATTCAACTTCGACGTTTATGCGATTTTGCATAGATTGTGGCTTTTTCCCCTTGTTTCCTGCATTAGGGAAGCTGCTTGTATTATTGCCGAGAGTTCATTTATCAATAGATGCTTTTCAGCCAAGGATGTTCCTTGCTGAGCTTGGCCAGATTTCAATTTGAAGCAGCACATTTGTCACTGGGCTCTTTTCGGCATCAACCATCAAGAGAGCACTGTCCGGAAAACATTGCAGGTGTTTGTGGAGCATGGCGAAAAACAGCATGCAATAATGGAGGCGGCTGGAGATGTGCAACGGAGTCCTCCACCGTTTCGGCTCAATATGGCCTATTCCAATCCGCCGGCAAATGACCTTAAGGCGAGCGT
>NW_013652473.1:0-5529 GCF_000499385.1 Eimeria necatrix
AATTATTTCTAGACACTCGTGCGTGCCGGTAGGCATTCAATAAGAATCGTAGAGCCAAGCATTCCAGTCATGCGCGCTCGACGGACGGGGCTTTTGGTCCATCTACGTGCGGTTTCCGTAAATGCCGGGAGAGTCACAAACAGTCTGCTGGAGCTTCCGTGAACGATGTTGGAGGAGATTCTGGAGAAAAAGCCTATTCACCCTATCCTGCTTCCTGCTGTGTTATTTGACGCACAGTTAGCTGCTGGAAACCGCTGCTGCAGAGCGCATCAATACTTTTAGGATACTGGCAGCCTCATGGCGTGGCTTTTTGGAGGAGATGCAGTGCGTAATTATTCGTGCAACATATGATACGGGCACCAGCTCGAAATCTTCACCGCTCGGCGTGCACCACGCAATTTCACGCACAGAATTAGCGGTTGCACTGAGCGCTTCGCCTACACAACTGTGAAGCCCGCAAGCGGGCTATGTTCCGTTCACAGCGCAGCCTAGAGTGAAACTGATGATGGCGGTCCGGAGCGGTTCTCCCTGCTTCCATCTTGCGTACTTTCTGAAGCAGAATATTCATCGAGACCTGAATGCCATTCAGATCCTCAGCTTCACATCTTCTCGTATACGTATTGCGTACAAGCATATCAACGACTCGCATGAAAACTGTGTCGCCACTGCGTATAGGCAATGCTCAAGCTTTCCCTTATGCATATCCGACCTGAGGCGCAGGGCTACCATGGCAAATGTCCAACACGATGGCGCGCTATATAGTATTTATTACTCTCACCATTCCGTTATCTGGACACTGAGCGCTTTATTGATGTGCTGTAGAGTTGGCATAGACAGCCATTGTCTGCCTCATAGCTACGCACAGTTCCTGAATTAATAAAGCACTTTCGAGTGCATGACTGTATTGCCTCACGGATAAGTCGTTAGGCACAGAAGGGGCCGCTGTACCATTTGTAAAAAGTGCAAGGGCATCAGATTGCGCGTTAGATATTTTTACCCTTGCTTGGCAACTCCACAAGCAGTTCGGAATTGTTTCATCGTGCTGCAGGGCTTCCAAACAAAGCGGACGTGTCTTGGAATCTTGAATCTCATGCAGATCCAAAGCAAAATCTGAGTATTAACCTTGGATCAAAGCTGTGTTTTATCTAGGTAGCCTCTTGTTGAAGCGCTCGCGTTTTCGCTTCGATGCGACAGTGCACCTTGCGTTGGACGTGACTGGATCACGGCGCACCAACTTTGAGGAACACCAGTTTGCAAAACTCAATGCGTTCCGCTTTCCGTGAACAAAACGCGTTGAACGCTGTTGTAACGTCCCCGAAATGCATAAGCTGCGTCTGAAGACGGTAGATCCTCACAGCGACACTGGCATTCAACAAATTTAGGTCTGCTTCAAACAATCTTCTTCGAGATATGAAATCTTCCCAAAAGCCTCTGGGCTCGAAAATAATGGCTAATAGAGCTTATTCCAGAGAACAAACCAACAAGCAACTTCATACGAATATCAAATGTGAATAACACTGCATATGTGAGAGCATTTGTGCTTCGAAACGCCTACGATTTTCCACGGGGAGAAGATTCCTCTGCATTTGTCACTCTCATGAAACGCAAATGACACATATGTAATAGCCTCACAATAGAAGAATTTCTTTTTGGCTGCGTCACTCCTGAACGAACAATGAACCGCATCTGACTCCCTTGTTGAAGGCACTACAATCTCCTTGAAAGTGGCACTCTATTCTTAGGTGAATCGTATTTCGTGTTGTCCTGAAACTGAAAAGTCTGTTTACGCATGTATACAGTTGATATTTTGTGGGCAGCCGAACTTTGGTTCTTCTTTCCGAAGAATCTGACAACAGAGACAAGAGCATGCTGTTCGACCATGGAAGTTTCTTTTTGAATGGCCAGAGGTCGTTGGTCTTGGAGAGGGACACAATTACGCATAATCTCGCGTCAGGTGATCCAGGGCCCAAAACGGCCTCTAATTCCTGCTTATCCGTACGTGATTTGTTAATGAGCCTCGCGCAGTCGTCGGCATCTTTGCAGTTTTCTGTGCGGAGCGCATCGCTTGAGATCCTCATAAAAAGCATTAAATGATCATCTGCTAGCTATTGCATCAGTGCATTGGGTCAAAATTGTTTGTAGTCTACATGCTTAGAGACAATAAGCCAAATATCTGGTTAGTAAATACACTAGAGCGTTTTTGAGTGCTAAGGCAGACATAGGTAATAATTTGGGTGGCTTTTTCCCGGTACATGAAGCCGCAGTAGAAACAAGTCCACCCATGATGCGGTAGAAAGGCTGTAGACTTTAGCGCTACTGGTTTGGCCAAGAGCGCACCTCCTGTTGAGCACCATACAGCAGCGACTGACTAGTCCCGTCTAGGCGTTTGGTCAACTTTTCCATTTCACCTAGTGAGGAAATTCGCCAGCTTCACTACGTCGTAAATAAGACGATTTACAGGGATCGCAGAATCATGACGCAAGGTCGATGTATGAACCAGCTAGCTGCGACCCTCTGCAATGCTGCAGATGCAGTTACCCGCTAAAAGCGCTGAAAGTAAGGCAAAACATCTAGCGAATTTCAGTCAACAAACAAGGAAGTTGCATGATGCTCAAAGCGTTATTTTCACTGCCTCTTTGTACCTTTCCAACTAGTACGTTCCCTTGGCATGGTTTAGCCTCCACCGGGCAGTGATCACATAGTAAGCAGGGAGGTGACTCACCTTCTTAAGCGACGCCATAAAAACTGTAGCAATAGCTATAGGAAATGGAAGCTTTTGATATCTGCCGGTGTGAATTTGATATGCCCAGAACGGAAAACACAGATTGCGAAATTGGATGCAGGCCAAACTTTTGCATAGCTGAATAGAATGCAAAATGTTTAAGGAGCTTCTAGAAATAAGCATAGCAAATTTTAGTACCAACAGAGGTTCGAATCGAGCGAACTCTTGAAATAGCGCATGCGGAGTACTTTATGAGAAAAGAACAGAGAAGATGATTCCGAGTCACTGCATCGTCTGAAGCGCAAAAATACAAGCACTAGCTCACCACGGTACGTCTGAAGATATAACCTAATTTGATGCACCAAGAAAGCTCAGGTCAGGCCCCCTTGCAGTGAAGATAGTGCTCAACAGTGTGCAAGTTGCGACACCACATACAATTCCGCTTACTGCCGCGATATTCGAAGCATCCGCTACACTTGATCACTATTCATGAACTTATGCACGATGTTCCACCCAAGACGTCTCCATGTTGTTCAGTATGCTTGCAATAAAGCTGTAGGCAACAGTGGACAATTGTGATAGTAGATGGAGCAGCAGAGGTGGCAACGATGCAGAAGCAGAGCACCGCTGCTGCTGCTGCTGTCTTAGGTGGTTAATATGGTGCTTTACCTTAGGGATTAAGAAGCCAGTCCCTGCATAGTGGCCTGGCAGGGTAGCTACATGGACGTTTGCTGCACTTAGACTCATGGCAACCAAAAATTCACGCTCAACATCTTTTCCACGACAGAAACTGTCCTTCATTTATCGCATGCTTCACCAGCATGCAAATCAATGCAGCCACTAGAAAATATCACAGGATGGCGCTATAGCACGGTCACGTAAAAAGCGAGGAATGCAGCATTGTTGTCGGGAGGGCCCCACCAAAAGTAAGCACCACCAAAATGCTAGTGCCAGCTACAAAGCCCAATCGACCCTCAATTCACAAAAACAAACACGCCAGTTGCAACCCAACTCTGTGCAAGCATGTGCGTCATATGCTGGGCGCTGCGTTCGAGAAATGCCATGTACTTACCATCTTTGACATGTGCGATGCCTTCCCAAAACAGCGCAGCATGCTTAAGCTGTATTGCTTGAATTATCACTTTGTGCTTAGTCGCAATACTCAGTAGGGCACGCATAGCGAGGCTGTATGGGAAAGGTGAAAACCCTTTTGATAGCACAGCCTTTGCACAAGGACAAGCTATACCATGGAGCAGGCATATCTCAAAGGTGTCAAATGCAAGTGAAGGCAAATCACAACAGCTTCCATTACTGAGAGTAAATGTCAAAGAATGCTGCTTTAATTGCTCGTAGTTTTCCCTCTAACCAAAGCTTGCTTGTGCATGCCTGGCGTAAACCTGGCCAGTGATATCCGACTGGCTGCGCAATGCCCTTACATCAATTGTGAAGCATTCAAGTTGCATAACTGCAGTTGACCGTGTCTTCCTGACGAGTTACTGACAATTTTTTGGACACGGCAATTCCAAAGGCATAAACTAATCCGTCTATGGTAAGGCATTCACACGCTGTTTAAAAGACTTCCAAAGAACCTTAAAGGGTCGCGTAGGATGCATGTAAAATGCTGGCTAAAAAAGCAAGAACCTAGGAGCCGCAGCATCATGAGACAACGGCGGCGCGGGAATCTATACTCCGTCGCGATTGCTGCTGAAAATCGCACATAAATTACATGCATTATATAAAAGTATCTGATGTTAGGCTGCTTCAATCACTATTATGACGAGAAGCGTAATACAAGGCCTTGGTCCACTCCAACCTACTCGAGCTATGCTGGTATGCTCGTCTTTATGACTAACAGCTCAAAGCATATTTTGTTGCAAATCCGGGGCACAAGCACCACCTGTAGTTCTGGGAGGATCAAGTGAAACTGGCGGCCATGGCGCTGTTCTACCTGAGCCTCACAGCCTCCAGCTTTGCAGGAATTTTCCGGCACCTTCAACAACGACACCGTAAACGTCAAACTGAGATGCGCCTTCCATTTAACGTATCATACACAACTGCACATCAAAATCCAAAGCCTTAATGTCCGCATACATGCGTGAGAAATTCATAGACAGCGCGCATATGCAAACACACGTCAGGAGGTCACAGCAGATTCACGCCGAATCTAGGACTGTTGTGGTTTTCCTGATTTTCCACGAGCCCAGCGGCGACAAATCGCTTCCGTAATCAGGCTGTGCCTTCCAGTTCTTTCACACAGCTCCACTTATTTGAGGCTAATAATTTTGGTGGAAAATTCAGAAACAGTATAAGAGGCAGTTGCTCCCCGCACTGAGCCGCGTGACATTATGACGATAATGTGGCTGCAGCTGTAAAACACTAACAGGTTCAGCCAGAGCCATAAACTCACTAATGTAACAACTTCTTACACAACGCGACGGCAGAAAATGTGGCATCCGCGTTGATTCCTGATGAGATACATATAAAATGACTGGCGTAGTGAGAATGATCCATGCGTCTGCTGCTTGATTTTGTCGCGCGTGCTCGCTTGCACGCGAATGACATTTTTTGCGGCAAACGAAGAGAAGCCGCGCGCCTAACAACAGCATTGAATACACAAAGCCCCATAGAAGTGTGAAGACAAAGAGCCCGACGCTGCGCCTTGCTGTTGAAAGCTCCACAGAACGGCCTCGCACAAGGCTGCGGATGTTTTTCGTGAATGCAAATTTCGAACCACACTGACAAGCAACATTTTTTTCGCAGGGCGACAGCTGCCTATTGTTGTCAATGCAGTTGGAAGGATCCAGCCG
>NW_013652474.1:0-3875 GCF_000499385.1 Eimeria necatrix
ATCCCAAACCCCAAACCCCTGGGGGTGGGTGGGGGTGGGGCGGGGCTGACGGGCCGCGTGCGCGGCGCGGGGGGCTGCGGTGCTGCGCCTCGCTGCAAAGGGCGAGGGTTTAGGGTTTAGGGTTTAGGGTTTAGGGTTTGGGGTTTCGCGGTGTGCACAGCGACGGGATTGTGATGGAAAACCTCGCGGAGAGGTTTATGGCCGAAGTTCAAATTCCAGAAGCCCGGAGCTTTTACGCTTTTCAAATTGCAGTTGAAAACATTCACTCCGAGACTTACAGGTCCGTTTTGCGCTCTTTTAGGGTTTAGGGTTTGGGGTTTAGGGTTTAGGGTTTAGGGTTTAGGGATTGGGTTTGGGGTGCCTGGGTGCGCGTTGGCGCGGCGTTCGGGTGTACGTACACCCCGCGCTGCCGGGGTGTCTGGGCTGCACAAGTGCAGCAGCAGCAGCAAATAAGAAGTGGCTTTGCAGAACATTAGTCCAACTTCTTATTTGCTGCTGCTGCTGCGCTGCTGCTGCTGCTGCTGCTGCTGCGGCCTTGCTGTTTGTTTTAAATGGCCATTTGCTGCACTTCTGGCGCCTTGCTGCTGCCGGGGTTTGGAATGCTGCTGCTGCTGCTGCTGTGTGTACGTACAGCGTGTTAGTAGACTTATACATTCGAAATGAAAAAGAAACAGAACTTTTATTTGATGCCACACTTACCTTGCTGCTGCTGCTGCTGCTGCTGCTGCTGTTATGTACAGCGTTCTAATAGACTTATATATTCGAAATGAAAAAGAAAAAGAACTTTTGTTCGACGCCATTCACAACATTCCGGCGGTGGCGGTGAAGGCGGCGTGGGCGGCCAAGTGGATGAACCGCAGCAAATCTTTTGCGGAAAGACTCGTGGCTTTTTGTTGCGTGGAAGGAATTCTTTTTTCCGGATCTTTTTGCGCCATTTTTTGGCTCAAAAAACGCGGACTGATGCCGGGTAAGCCGCGGAGTTGAACTTGAACTTTTCGCGGCGTTTCGGGTGTACAGACACCGCAGCAATTCGCGCTTCGCTTTCGGACGTTTGCAGTTCAACTTCGAGTTTTGTTTCTGAATTTGTATTCATTTCGAGTTTTGTTTTTAAATGTATGTTCATTTCAAGTTTATTTTCCTGAATTTATGTTCATCTCAAGTATTTTTTCCTGAATTTATGTTCATTTCAAGTTTTTCTCCCTGAATTGCGTCATTTTCCAAGTATTTTTCCTGAATTTCGTTCATTTCAAGTTTATTTCCTGAATATTATTAAAGTTTAAAGTTTATTTCCTGACTATTATTCAAATTTATTTCCTGAATATTGTTCAAGTTCAAGATTAAATACTTTATTTTCGAACTTCAGGCCTCACGTTTTCGAACGAAATGATAAGCCGCGACGAGGGGCTGCACGCGGACTTCGGCTGTTTGCTCTATTCGCTGCTGCGCCGCAAACTCGACGCCGAAGTTCTCCGCAAAATCGTTTTGGAAGCCGTCGAAGTCGAAAAGGCTTTTATTTGCGACGCACTTCCTTGTGATTTAATTGGAATGAACAGTAGTAAGTTGTTTTTTTGAATTTGTTGAATTATTTGGAGTGTTTTAAGTTAAGTTTGAGGTGTTTTATGTAATATTTGAGTTGTTTTACGTTAAATTTGAGCTGTTTTAAGTTATATTTGTCGAAGTCGAAAAGGCTTTCATTTGCGACGCACTTCCCTGTGATTTAATTGGAATGAACAGCAGTAAGTTGTTTGTTTTTTTGAATTATTTGAATTATTTGAAGTGTTTTATGTTAAATTTGAAGTGTTTTATGTTATATTTGAGTTGTTTGGACTATTTGGATTTGTTTGAGGTTAAATTTGAATGGTTTTATGTCATATTTGTCGAAGTGGAAAAGGCTTTTATTTGCGAGCACTTCCTTGTGATTTAATTGGAATGAACAGCAGTGAGTTAGTTATTTGAATTTGTTGAATTATTTGAATTATTTGAAGTCTTTTATCTTTATGTATTTTTATGTTATATTTGAATTAGGTGAATTGTTTGTTTTTTTGAATTGAATTTGAATTGTTTGGAGTTGAATTGAATTTGAATTGAATTTGAATTGAAGTTAAATTTGAATTGAATTTGAGTTGAATTTGAATTGAATTTGAATTGAATTTGAATTTGAACTCCTTGAATTTGAATTGAATTTGAACTTGAATTGAATTTGAATTTGAACTCCTTGAATTTGAATTGAAGTTGAATTTGAATTTGAATTTGAATTCCTTGAAGTTGAATTGAAGTTGAATTTGAATTGAATTTAAATTGAATTTGAATTGAATTTGAATTGAATTTGAATTTGAATTCCTTGAAGTTGAATTGAATTTGAATTTGAATTTGAAGTTGAATTCCTTGAATTTGAATTGTTTGAATTTGACTTTCATTTGCGATCTCATTGGCATTAACAGCAGTGCGGCAGTTTCCGAAAACTTGAATTGTTGGAATTTGAATTGTTTGAATTTTTTGAACTTTTGAATTGTTTTAAGTTATATTTGAATTGTTTGAATTATTTGAATTTGAATTGTTTTGAGTTATATTTGAATTGTTTGAATTATTTGAATTTGAATTGTTTTGAGTTATATTTGAATTGTTTGAATTATTTGAACTTTTGAATTGTTTTAAGTTATATATGAATTGTTTTTAGTTGAATTATTTGAATTTGAATTGATTTAAGTTATATTTGAATTGTTTTTAGTTGAGTTATTTGAATTTGAATTGTTTTAAGTTATATTTGAATGATATTTGAATGATATTTGAATTGTTTGAAGTTGAATTGAAGTTGAATTGTTTGAATTACTTGAATTGTTTGAAGTTGAATTGTTTGAATTGTTTTTTTTGAATTGTTTGAAGTTGAATTGAAGTTTAATTGAAGTTGAATTGAAGTTTAATTGAAGTTTAATTGAAGTTGAATTGCTTTAAGTTATATTTTTAAGTTATATTTGAATTGCTTTGAGTGGAATTTGAATTGTTTGAATTGTTTGAAGTTGCATTGAAGTTGAATTTGAATTGTTTGAACTTATATTTGAATTGAAGTTGAATTGTTTGAACTTGAATTGTTTGAATTATTTGAATTTGAATTGAATTTGAATTGTTTTAAGTTATAAAGAATTATTTGAATTTGAATTGCTTGAATTCGAATTCGAATTGGAATTATTTGAAGTTAAATTTGAGTTATTTGTATTTGAATTTGAATTTGAATTTGAATTATTTGAACTTGAATTTAAATTTGAATTATTTGAACTTGAATTTGAATTATTTGAATTTGAATTATTTGAATTTGAACATGAACATGAACCACCCTGAACAAACGAACAGCAACTTAAAGAATAAAACAAGCAAACAAACCGAACGAAACAAATGACAAATAAAATAAATAAATAAATCAAACAAACAAATAAACAAACAACTAAAACAAACAAACAAACAAACAACCAAACAAGCAAACAAAGCAAATAACCCATCAAAACGCGCCAAACAAACAAACAAAAACAAACAAATAATAAACAAACAATAAACAAACAAGTAAACAAACAAATAAACAAAACAAATAAACAAACAAATAAACAAACAAATAACAAAAAGCAAACATTTGTGCCTTTTGCTGCAGCGCTGATGGGGCAGTACATCGAGTTCGTGGCGGACCGGCTGCTGCAGTGCCTGGGGGCGGCGAAGCACTTCGGCGCAGCAAATCCTTTTCCGTTTATGGAATTAATTTCTTTGCAAGGAAAAACGAACTTCTTCGAGAAGAGAGTGGGGGACTACCAGAAGGCGGGCGTGATGGTGCAGGACAAGCAGCAGCAGAGCTTCGCGCTCGACGCCGACTTCTAGCAGCAGCAGCAGCA
>NW_013652475.1:0-4809 GCF_000499385.1 Eimeria necatrix
CCCACTACCCCCACCACCCCCACCACCTTCACCACCCCCACCACCTGCACCACCTGTAGTAGTGGTAGTCGTTTGAGTGCAGGTGACGACTCGGCAGTCTGCAGTGGCATTGGATGAAGGGTTGTAAAGGGCTACAAAAGAAACGTTGTCTTGATTTTTGTAGAGTGTTTCGCCTTCAGTCTTTGATGGCGGAAGGCCAGTGAAGTTTTTGTAGGCTGCCTTCCAGTAATCAATTGTTTCCTTGCAATTGGGTTCCGTGTCATCTAAGGACTTGAAAGCATATGTTCCGTCTTGAAAAGGATTTGCTGGACTCGATCCAGCCATTGCTTCCGTTGCTTCCGTCTGAGCAAAGAAAGAAGATAATATTACAGTACAGAATAACCTTTGTTGTCGCGATATTGATCATATTTTGTTCAGCTTACTGGAATCAAATGCTTGCAAACTTTTGTCCACTCGTTGGTGTCGTCTAGCTCTGTTCCCTTTGGGTCGTTTAATTTATTGTCATCCGAAGCTGTTGTGAAGTTGGGCAGCCCAGCTGCCTCACGCGCAGCGTTGACCTCGCTAAGGCACTCGACATTTTGCCCTGCAGCGATTGCAGTCGGGCACAGCTGTATTTTGTGATGCTTCAGCTCGGGCTACTTCTGGAAAAATAGAATGGGTTTGAAGAAGTGGAGCAGTACTCACTTGTAGGAGTCGCCTGAGATCGTGTCTCTGTACTCCTGAAGGCAAGCCAGCCTACGCTTCAGTGTGAGGTGAACAAATGGGCAAAGGCATACTACTTACCGAGACTTGCAGTGTACTTGATAGTTGTTCCAGTTCCTGGTGAGGCACTGAGAGTTGAGGCGCTCTGCACCAATAACCAAATGCTGAGGAGTAGTGGTAGGCTCCAATGAAGCATTTTTGAGGAGGGACCTTCAAAAGTTACGGCTGCGAAAAAATTAGAAGAGTTTTGAAAAAGCAAGGCTTTTAGCTAAACTAGTGCCGAAGGAAGCTATATTAGCAGTCAAAGTTGCGTTCGCTGCTGGAGTCGGTGCTCCCTTCAAATCCGTTGCGAGCAATGCCGGCGTGGTGAAGAACGCGCAGCGCGGAACCTGAGATCCGCACTTGCACAGCTGCATCGCTTGAAATCCAGTCAAACTGTCAATTTAAAATTATGTTGTTTTGAGAATGTCCGTCAGCGTGAGTGTGGAGGGGGGACTTGAACGAAGGCGCTGCCCCAAATCTTTGTGGTCGCCTGAGCACTAGATCCTCACGGGAAGGCCAAGTGCACACAACTCTGCACATATCCTATTTTGCGGGAGTCATCCAGTCGATATATGAGTTTTTCAACGATTTATAAAATTTGTAAACCCAAAATGGTAATTGAGTTGCAGGTTTCAAGCTGTCTGTTGATCTCGAAGAGAGTTGGTTCGGAGCCGGTGTTTCTTGCGCGGCTCGACAGGCCGGGAGTGCACACTCCCTAGTCGCCAAAAATAGCGAACGTATCCAAACTATATTTTGCATTTTAAGAAGAAATGAAACGCTAGACGAGGCAAGGTCTCGGTTTCCTCGTCGCCTCAGCCCCTTTTGCCTATTCCCCGTGACAACCATCGGGTTCCCCTAAGCTCGAGAAAAGCGTCTTCTGCCAACAGCATAACACAGCCCAAAAGCTAATACAAATGCATGGAAGTCAACTGGCTGCTCCAAAGTTTCAATAACGAAGTGTGTATAGCAGGACGTAGTTGTTCCCTGCACCGCAGAGGCAGAACAAGATTACTCAACACCCATCAAAATCCCACTAGAAGCATCACAGGCAACACAAGTAATTTTATTCCATTAGCTAGTTTATTAACTGGGCAAGGAGATATGCTAGTGTGCCACCGTATAACCCAGCAGCATCCACATTCCTTTTCTTTTATAACGGAATCAGCAAATGATTGACTGGCGGTACAATGGCAGGCATAACATCTCATTCAAGAGAGATGGAACTTGAAACATCTGCGCCTTACCATCCCAGGTAAGGCCGCAACTATACACGGCTTGCATCACGCAGATCTGCGATGAAATTATGCGGCTAAGCTGGAACAAGCTTGCAAAGTGATTGTTTGGGGAAAATGGGAAAAGGCTTGTTGGCTGATGCGTGTTCCACGTCTCACGACGGCACCAGCAATCAGACAGTAAACGATGCTAGTGGCAGTTCTCAGATGGCAGCACGAAACATTATAAAATCATAACGCCGAAAGTGAGAATGGCAAGAGCAGCCAGGCTTGGAGCTGCTGTTGACCCGAAACCTGAGAGCGAAGAGATGATCCTGTCCCACTGCTCCTGCCTGCGAAATCCCAGCAACCGCATGCGCATTACGCACTCTAAAATACGGCAATCACAACCTCTTGAGCAGATCTGTGACGGAAAGGCCAACGTGTTACTTACGTGAATGGAGCGGAGGCGTCGCTTGCAAAAGCAGTAGGCATCGTCTTGCAAAGCAGGGCGTAGCCGTTTTTTGTAGTGTCGGTGCCCCCCTCCGCTGTTGCCATTAGAGCTCCTGGCGTTGCAGTAGAGGTATTCGTTTGAGTGCAAGTGACGACTCGGCAGTCTGCAATGGCATTAGATGAAGGGCTGTACAGAGCTACGAACGAAACTTTATCTTGATCATCGTACAGTGTTTCAGCATCATTCTTTGATGGCGGCAGTCCAGTAAAGTTTTTGTAGGCTGCCTTCCAGTAATCAACTGATTCCTTGCAGGTGGGTTGCTCGGCAGTTAGTGACTTGAAAGCATACCTTCCCTTTTCAAAGGGGTTCGCTGAGCTTGTCTTCGTTGTGGTTCCCGTTTGCTGCGTCAGAGAGAATGAAGACGAAAATTTTAGTGAAGAATGGCCTTGGGGTTCTCTACTCTCGAAGTATTATGCGGGACTTACTGGGATCAAATACTCGCAGAGCCTTTTCCACATTTCACCTAGTTCTTCCTCTGCTGGCTCCGGATCACTCAATTTATCTTGGTCTTCTGCATCTTTGAAGTCGTCCAGCCCAGCTGCCTCACGCGCAGCATTGATCTCGCTAAGGCACTCGACGCTTTTCCCTGCAGCAATGCAGTTGCATTCAGGTATATCTATATTGTTATCATTCACAAGTTGAGCCAATTTTTTGAAAGGTGAAATGAAATCAAAGTCGTCTAGTGAAACCCACCTTCAGAAATTGGTCCGGACTGTGTCTCCGTGGGGCCAAACACAAGCCGCCCTAAGGTTCAGCATAGAATGGGTGACAGAGTGAGGGTACATCGCTCACCAAGATGCAGTGTACTTCATTGTTTCTTCAGTTTCTTGTGAGTTGCCCAGAGTTGTGGAGCTCAGCACCAGAAATAAAATTCTGAGAAGTGGTGACAGTTTCCGCAGGAGCATCTTCGAGTGTTGGCATTAAAAATCGCGGATGCGAAATATTTACAGGAGAAACTATAAGAGCCCAACGCAATCAGAGAAGTTCAAGCAAGAAGGAGGTCGTGCAAAAAGAACGTATTTTGGGAACGAACACCTTGACTCGCGCTGCCCTCAATTCATCAAGGTGATCAGCTGTGACCACTGGCCCTCTGGGAACGTGCAGCACTGAAGTCTCGATCTGTGCTTGCAGAGCTGCACCGTTTGAAATTCAACCAGATTATAAATGTAAAACAATAGAAATTGGAATTTTCCTGCAGAAAAATTCTCAATCGGGGGGACTCAAACAAAGACACGTTTCTACAAAGCTTTGTGGCCACCTGATTAGTAGATTCACGAAAACACGTGAAGCCTGCGCCTCTACGCATGCCTTACGCTGTCAGCCAAAATTTATCCTCCAAGTAGCTTTTTTAATGGTGTGAAGCTTTTCCCATACTTTTCAAGATCAAAATGGTAAACGAGTTGGCCGGTGCATGCTGCGTGTTGATCTCGACGGGAGCTTGTCCGCCACTCCTGTTTGTTCCGCAGCTAAGCGACCCGAAGAAGAACTAACATCCCATGTGGAGCAAGGTGTCGGTTCTACCAAGGCTACGTGTCGTTTTGTCTCGTCCCGCTAACTAGGCTCGCATGCAACTACGCAGAGTGCACTCCGCCAACACACACAGAGCAGCATAGAAGCTGTCGCTTACCGCTGGTGGGCAGTGTGCTGTTCCAACAATGAAGCGTGTGTAGGAGGCGAATGCCGCAGCTGAGGAAGGTACTCATATTACCTCGAAACTCGTTATACTACCTCGAGGAACGGTAGACTTCGTAAATAATTCTTTTTATTGTACATGCAAAGTATACTATTTGTCCAAGGGGCCAAACTAGTGTGCCAGCATGCAACGCCTCATCATCACGTTTCCCTTTCTCTATCACCAAATCAGCGAATGACTGGCAGGCGCTACATTAGAAGCACAGTTTGTCATTGAAAAGAGCTGAAGCTGCAAACATAGGTTGTCATTGAAAAGAGCTGAAGCTGCAAACATATGTATCTCAGAACCCTAGAAAATGCAGTATGCATGTAGTGCTTCACGGAGTTGCGATTAACCTGTTGGGCACAAGTGGAAGAAGCCTGAGGAGCGATGGTTTGAAAAAGCACGGAAAAGTTTCCAGGTCGAAATATGTGCTATGCCCCAACAATGCACAAAAAATCAAACAGAGTACGGCGCAGGTTGCACTTTCCAGCTGGTAGGACGAGCATCAGAATAAAGTCGCGATGCCGAATGTCACACTGGCAAGAGCAACGAAACTTGGAGCTGCTATCAATGCGGAGCCTGTGAGGGAAGATATGATCCTGTCCCATTGCTCCTGCCTGCAAATCACCCGCAATGCCGTACACAAGATTCATTCCAACTCACAG
>NW_013652476.1:0-4769 GCF_000499385.1 Eimeria necatrix
TTGGGTGGGGGGAGGGAGAGGGGGAGCGGGCTTGCTGCTGCTGCGGGGGTGGGGGTGTAAACCCTAAACCCTAAACCCTAAACCCTAAACCCTAGATTGGGGGGTAGGGGGGAGGGCTTTGCGTGCAGGCACGCTGGCGAAGGCCGTGGGCGTTTTCGGGGGGTATGTGGCGGGAAACAAAAACCTGATTGACTGCATCAGGTCCTACGCAGGTCAGCAGCCCAAACCCTAAACCCTAAACCCTAAACCCTAATTTAGGGTTTGGGCGTGCTTCATCGTTAATTCGTGGCTTGCTTATTTGCTGCTTAGGAAGCTTCATCTTCACCTCCTCGCTGCCCCCAGCCGTCACTGCTGCAGCAACAGAGTCCATCAGATACCTCAAAAAGTCCAAGTGAGGGTTTAGGGTTTAGGGTTTAGGGTTTAGGGTTTAGCAGCAAGCGGCTCCTTGCTGCAACAGCGCAGGCCTCTCCTTGCTGCAGCCCCGCTGCAGCAAGGAGACACCTCGGCAAGCGCCTCTCACCACCAGCAGCACCAGCAGCAGCAGCACCAGCAGCAGCAGCAGCAGCAGCAGCAGCAGCGTGTGTCTCCTTGCTGCAGCACGGAGCGCTACCTGCAGCAAGTGCGGGCCTGCCAGCTGAAGGCGCTGCTGCTGCTGCACAACCTCCCGCTGCTGTTTAATGCTTCTCACATTTTGCCGCTTTTTGTCGGAGACCCCGTCAAGTGCAAACAAGCCACTGACATGCTGCTGCACGAACACAAGGTCTGCTGCTGCTGCTGCTGCTGCTGCTGTTGCTGCTGCTGCTGCTGCTGCTGTGCTGCTGCTGTTGCTGCTGCTGCTGCTGTGCTGCTGTTGCTGCTGCTGTTGCTGCTGTTGCTGCTGCTGTGCTGCTGCTGCTCTCGCTGCTGCTGCGCTGCTGCTGCTCTCGCTGCTGCGCGACCAGCTGCTGCTGCTGCTGCTGCTGCTGCTGCTGCTGCTGCAGGTGTACATCCAGCCAATAAACTTCCCGACAGTGCCGCGGGGTTCTGAGCGGCTGCGGCTGACTCCAAGTCCCCACCACAGCGAAGAAGATTTGCTGCAGCTAGTTGCTGCTCTTGCTGCAGTTTGGAGACAGCTGCAGCTGCCCACGGCCACGGACTGCCTCAAGCGGGGGCTGTCTC
Organism: Eimeria necatrix; assembly: GCF_000499385.1. Lineage (NCBI taxonomy): Eukaryota > Apicomplexa > Conoidasida > Eucoccidiorida > Eimeriidae > Eimeria > Eimeria necatrix. The sequence continues at coordinate 1,159 of NW_013652476.1, forward strand.
TGAACCGCAGCGGCAGGCAGCAGCAGCAGCTCCTCGACCTGCTGCAGCAGCAAATGCTCTTCCTCCAGAAGCAGGCAGCAGCAGGCAGCAGCAGCAGCAGCAGCAGCAGCAGCAGCAAGAGGGAGCCCTGTCCCTTCGGCGTCGCCGCGGCGGACCAGTGGAACGCGCAGTGCAGCAGCAGCAGCAGCAGCAGCAGCAGCAGCAGCAGCAGCAGCGGCGACTGGCAGGAGGCGCTGGACCAGGAGAGGGCGCAGCAGCTGCTGCAGCAGCAGGAGGCGCTGCAGCGGGACCTGCTGCAGCGGGACTTGCTGCAGCGGGACTTCCTGCAGCAGCAGCTGCTGCAGCAGGAGAAGCTGCTGCAGCAGCAGCTGCTCTGCTCCCAGTTCTTCTTCACAGACATCTCCATTGGGCCCAATTCCATCAGCAGCAGCAACGACGCAGCAGCAGCAGCAGCTGCTGCTGCTGCTGCTGCTGCAACCGCAGCAGCAGCACAGAGAAGAAGCACCCCCTGAGGAAGCACTGCTCCCCTTGTGATCACGAAGCAGCAGCAACGCCCCTGACAGCAGCTGCAACAGCAGCAGCAGCAGCAGCAGCAGCAGCAGCAGCAGCAGCAGCAGCAGCAGGGGACATGAAGGGTCTTTGTAGCTTTTTATTATTTCTTTTTATTTCAGCCCCTTGTGTTCTCGTGTGTCTCCTTTTGTGTTTGTTTGAATTTCACGTTTTTAATTTTGCTGCTGCAGCTGTTGCAGCTGCAGCGGCTGCAGCAGCAGCAGCTGCAGCAGCAACAGCTGCTGCTGCTGCTGCTGCTGCAGATGCAGCAGTAAGAGATAGATGCAGCCCATGCTGCTGAGAAACGCTCAGGCGTGTGGACTCCCCAACGACTTGCGGGTTTAAAGTTTGGGGTTTAGGGTTTAGGGTTTAGGGTTTAGGGTTTAGGGTTTAGGGTTTAGGGTCTGGGGTTTAGCGCCTAGGGTTTAGGCTTTGTGGGGGGAAGTGGAACCATCTAATGGGGCGACCAGCAGCACCTTTACTGAGTTTGGTAAACCGCTAGGGTTTAGGGTTTAGGGTTTAGGGTTTAGGGTTTAGGGTTTAGGGTTTTGAACTGAGCGGTCTGGAGAGCCCGGTGGACAGCTAGCTGCTGAGTCATTGAACTCTGCATTAAATTAATTAAATGAAGAGAAGAAATAAAATTAAAAGTCAACTAAAGCTTCAACTGTTTAACAATTGCTGCTGCTGCTGCTGCTGCTGCTGCTGCTGCTGCTGCTGCTGCTGCGGTCCAGGGAGCGTAGAGCAGCAGCAGACCGCTGCCGCTGCTGCACCGCCAGCTGGGCTGCTGCTGCTGCTGCTGCTGGGGCTTTGTGTAAAATGGTTTAATTAAAAAAATAAAAAGAAAAGAAACAAAAAAAGAAAAGAAGTTTATTAAAAGTGGCAGTGGGCGTTTGTGGAGGTTTCCGCTGCCGCGCAGCTGCGGTGTATGTACAGTGTGTGGCTCGTTTGCGGCGGTTTTGGCGCCAAAAAAGGCCCCAAAAGGCCCCAAAAGGTCTATTTGAGTTGCAAAATTCGAATATTTTATTTATAAGTTCCAAAAAGAGCTCCAAGTTGTTCTTTTCCCGCTTTCCGGGCGTTTCCGGAGTCCGCCGGTCGCCGCACACGCCATTTCCGGGTTTTCTTTCCCCGCCGCCTCCGGGCCAGTTTTTCGGGTCTTAAACCCTTTTAATTAAAGGTTAATCAGTTTTTCAGGAAAACTAAAGGAGGCCTCGAACTTCCTCTATCTTTCCTGCTGCTGCTGCTGCTGCTGCTGCTGCTGCTGCTGCTCGCGGCGCGCCCGGTGTACGTACACCCCGGCACTCGCTGCTGCTGCTGCTGCTGCTCATTCTTCCTTTTCTTCTTGCAGCTTCTGCTGCTGCAGCAGCAATGCCGGAGTCGCCGCAGCAGCGGACTCCCTCGCGCCTCTCCAGCGGTGAGCTCCAAACCCTAAACCCTAAACCCTAAACCCTAAACCCTAGCTCGCCAGCGAGACCTAGCCCCGCGCCTGCGCAGCGCTCGCTGCTGCTCATTCTGCTGCTGCTGCTGCTGCTGCTGCTGCTCAAGGTGGAGACCCCAACGGCGCTGAGGCGCCGCGTGCTGCAGCTGCTGCTGACGCAGCAGCAGCAGCAGCAGCAGCAGCAGCAGAGGCTGGCGACTCCCAGGAGGCCCCCAGCAGCGCTGCTGCTGCAGATGGAGCTGACGGGGAGTCATCTGCTGCTGCTTTTGCTGCAGCAGCAAAAGCAGAGAGCGCAGCGGAAGCAGCGACGGCAGCAGCAGCAGCAGCAGAAGCAGCAGCAGCAGCAGCCGGAGCGTCCGCAGCAGCAGCAGCAGCAGACGCATCTTCTTCCGTTGCTGCTGCAGCAGGTCTGAAGGAGACTCGCTTTGCTGCAGGGGCGCCCCCAGGCCGCCAGCAGCAGCAGCAGCAGCAGCAGCAGCAGCGGAGCAGCCTGTCGCGCGACAAAGCAGCAGCAGCAGCAGCAGCAGCAGCAGCAGCACCTGCAGCAGCAGCAGCAGCAGCAGCAGCAGCAGCACCAAAGGGACAGGGCCTGTGGCACCAAGTGCTGAAGGAAGCAAGAGACAAAAGCCAACAAACAGCAGCAGGCTGCATCATTGTCTTGGGTCTGCTGCTGCTGTCTCCTTTTGTTTCTTTTTTATTTTTATTTCTTTTGTTTTTAATTCTTTTTATTTTTAATTCTTTTTAATTAATTCTTTTAATTCTTTTTAATTAATTCTTTTAATTCTTTTCAATTAATTCTTTTAATTCTCATTTAATTCTTTTTTGAGTCTTTTTAGTTCTTTTTAAAATCTTTTAAAAAGAACTAAAGGATTCTTTTTTGAAGATTTTTGAAGTATTTTTAATTTCTCTTTTGTCTCCTTTTTGTCTCTTTTTTGTTTCTTTTTTTTAAATCTTTTTATCTTTTTTAAAATATCTTTTTGTCCCTTTTAAAATCTTTTTATCTTTTTTATTTTTGTCTTTTTTTTGTCTCTTTTTCTTTATTTGCCATTGCTGCTGCTGCTGCAGTGCTGCTGCTGCTGCTGCTACAGTGCCGCTGCTGCTGCTCCAGTGTTGCTGCCGCTGCTGCTGTACTATTGCTGCTGCTGCAACGTCACGCCTGCGGCTGCTGCTGCTGCTGCAGCGTTGCTGCTGCTGCTGCTGCTGCTGCTGCAGCATTGCTGCTGCTGCTGCAGCGTTGCTGCTGCTGCTGCTGCTGCTGCTGCAGCATTGCTGCTGCTGCTGCTGCATTGCTGCTGCTGCTGCTGCTGCTGCTGCTGCTGCTTTAGGGTGCGAGGACGTGGGGAAGACGACGCTGCTGCAGCAGCTGCAGCAAACGGGGGCGGTGTCTCCGTTGGCAGCAGCAGAACTGCACGAAGACACGGGAGGTGTCTCCTCTTTGGATTATGCCTATCTCCAAATAAAGTGTCTCTTCACAGACCAAGACGACGCAGCAGAAGCCACGGGAGCAGCCCACGTCTACGTGCTGCAGCACCCCGACGCCTGGTCTGCTGCTGCTGCTGCTGCTGCTGCTGCTGCTGCTGCTGCTGCTGCTGCTGCTGCTGCTGCTGCTGCTGCTGCTGCTGCTGCT
>NW_013652477.1:0-3835 GCF_000499385.1 Eimeria necatrix
AATTTTCTGTAGCACGATCAAATAATTCAAACCACTTTTGCCTTTGCACATTTGTGTTAGTAATACACAAGAGGAGCGCGTCGCGTCAAACGCATAGTGTGAGAATCCCTTTTTTGGATTCATCAACGTCCCAGGAACATTTAACGCGCGTCGTGTTCCTGGGATCAATGACGCAGCAAGACTTTCACAGCACGTAACTGCCGAACCAAGTGCAGCGTCAGCATACAGACAATTCGTCACAAGTGTTTGCTCTTTTGAAACGCCACTACTTTGCGCCACTCCTACCAGAGGAATGCTGTACAAACTCCTCTGCGTTGCTTTGAAGCAAATCAGCAGCTTGGAATCCCCATAGCAATTACCTGCAAACTATGGTTCCCCACGTAACGCGCTAACCGTTGAAATGCTAAACGCATGTGCACAATCATCGAGCTGCTGCATTTTGCACATAATCCGCCTCCACAGCAGGACACACGGACTGTTCCTTTGTATAAACGCTAAATGCACTAATAATACGCAAGAGTCCCTGATAGCGTAGGCAAGCCATCACTGGTGTCACTGATGGTGAAGCCAACCGAACAAATTAGCTCTGCAGTTGAGAGCCATGGAGGATTTCACTACCAAGCAGAACAATAGCCCTCATAATGCAGCTATGCACGTTTGCGCATCAGCGCAATGCATGAAAGGCACTAGATGGGGCTGCAGCAACCGCGAACGCGGCCTACGCGGAATCTTTGCACAAGTGTTATGCATAGTACTGGAATCCGAGCGCTAGCTCGGATTCCAGTACTATGCAAATAACTTTTGCGCCTGCATATTTGTGTTAGCAGCATACAAGAGGCGCGCGTCGCGTCAAACGCATAGTGTGAGAATTATGTTTTTAGATTCATCAACATCCCAGGAACATTTAACGCGCGTCGTGTTCCTGGGCACAATGAAGCAGCAAGAATTTCACAGCACGTAACTCCCAAACCAAGTGCAGCGCCAGTAAACAGAAAATTCGTTACAAGTGTTTGCTGCGTTAAAACGCCACTACTTTGCGCCACTCCTACCAGAGGAATGCAAACTACGCTGCGTCGCTCTGAAGCAAATCAGCAGCTTGACATCTCCATACCGGTATGTTGTAAGCACTAGCTGATGCGACTGATAGTGACCCTAACCGAACAAATTGGCTCTGCAGTTGAGAGGCACACCGATTTTCACTATCACGGAGAATCCTCGCCACAGGCAGCCTTATGCATAGTTTGTAATGCCGCGCCTACGAATGAGCAGGAACAGAAAACCTTTGTGAGCCGAAGACAAATCAGTCCATCGTACAATAACTTTTATGCTTGATGCTTCAGCGAAAGCGTCCGCGACAAGTCTTCGATGCTTGCGAACATGACATTTTTGTTCAATAAGGGAAGACGCTCTGATTCCACGAAGCGGAAGACTAGTTCTAAGCACGATGCAGTGAACAGAATAAATGAATGGCCGAGCAAGCCAGTGCTGTCTGAACGTCCCTTGTGATTATCTCTACCGTGCTGAAAACGCAAATAAGTGGGCTAATTTGAATGCATTAATTTCGCATCCCTACACAAAGCTTTGTTACAAGCGCGTAAATTATACACAGTTCAGATCTTAAGAGCAAAAGGAAAAGTGCCCGTACAAATATGTGCCCCCATAATAGTTGTCGCGGAGATGAAGCTACATCTTTTGAAACTGATGCATGGAGCTGCTTCAATGATTGCATAAAGGCTGTCGTATCTTGATGAATAACAGCGAAATATACAAGCTATAGAAGGTTCCGTGAGGTAGCATGCAGGGCAAGTAATCTGGCACAGTCTAGGAGAGAGACCTGCATGTCCTCACGCATTGTCTCATGACACACGCTCTGCAGTTTACACATTGTCCGGTTGTAGTTTAGCTCCCGTTGGGAAGGGGCGATATTGTAATAGTTTTGACATTAAAATCGTTTGCCCGGCAGTTTCGACTGACGGTAGAACTAGGCATTCCACCAGTGAGTGCAGCACCAAAGAGCCTCTTCAAATGCAAGAATCAATTGACGCTCAAAGCGAATGCTTAACGTGCGATCGTTGTACTAAATGTCTCAGTAGAAAAAGACGAATATCTGCGTACTGCGAGGCGCATACAAGCCTCAGAATAGAGAAATGCGTACATATGTTTTTCAAAGATTCCAGCACTTTGTAAGACTCTTGCGCAGCATGAAGGCGCACGTTAACAGCCGCGAAACGACATTATGTCAGGTAAACTAGAAGGGCTGTGATAGAGTCGTAATAGAGCTTTCACGCTCGAGGAGGCATGCCGTAACGGTGCACTCTTGCAGAAAAGGCATTCCGTAAGACATTACACATGAACGGTACGTGACATACCTCTGGAAGAACCGGAATAGGCGCAATAAGCAACTTTTCGCCTTATCATGCTGCAAGCTCGCGGGAGGGAAATGCGAGATGCAAACCGCAACACGTATAAAGCACGTGCAAAGCATGCGCTTAGATTTGGTTCGTAATGCTGTGTAAAATAGGAACTTGCTGAGAACGTGAGTACCTAAAGAAAAGGACGATGCCGAATGAAGCAAAGCACATGGAAAATGATCTGCAAATGATCTGTAAGTTGTTTCGGTACATGATCCTTATAGAAGATACAGTAGACGTAAGGCAACGCACTCGGTGAAGCCCTCTGTACCAATTGTGTGAAATACTTGTGGCTCTAATCCATTTGCTTTTCCCGCCGTTGGCTTTCTTACAAACTATTTATTAACATTACCGGCATCATCCCTTCTAAGAGAAAATCAAGCATGACCCAAAGCCGCTTTCCACTCCAAATAATCCATCAGTAACGAGTTGTATTCAGGAATCTTGCATGTGTGGACGAGAATGCATATAAACTGGCTCTGGATGCGTTGACGTGACATGTATCTACGAAGGCACCGTGTGGATTCTAAAATGACTGTATTCTGATATTCTACCATGCTCAATTGATGTGCAAAACACCGGTTTGTTACGCTGTATAGAAACAAAGGAGTGAGCTCTACGCAATGCCCTCAGGATCCACGATGCAATGGAAGAAACGCACAACCTACCGCGCGATGCTTAGAGCTAAAGACCATGTAGCTCAAAAGGAATTCAACAATTATTTTCGCTGCATCTATTTTCAAATAATTTGAAAGTGCTTCCTTCGAAAGCTATTGACAAGTCATGTTTCACATAATCTTGCTCATTCGCTTGAAAACGTGATCTGCGCAATTTCACCAGTCTGGTGAGTGGAAGCGCATTTAGTACTTCGCGTTGCGCCTACGTAGAAACGCAATTATGATACTGCTATGCGCCATTCTGTATGGCTCACACCCTCCAGATCGTCACGAAGAAAAGTTTTGTCATCACACATCTGCAGTGGTGCCCATACCGTGCTATTAGACCGTCGCCTTAAATGTAGAGGAGAAATACAAAGCTCCAAAGTTCGAAATCTACATAGCATATGATTTAAAGAGGCTTCTTCTAGTCGTCCGCTAAGTCCTATGCTTTTCAGAAGCATATTTGCAAGAAACTCACATCCTTGAAATAGCAGTTGCGTGTGCAGTAATGATTCTTCCTAAGTTTTTGTAGCCTAAGGGCCCGCGTTACATTTAACTCAGCTTCCACTATGTGAAACGAAGCTTTCTAGACGGACATTTTCTTGAGTAGCTGCTGTACGCCTTCAGATATTCGCATGCATGCAGAGGCACTTCCAAACAACTTTTATTCGCATTGTGCCAGATAACGCTCATCTTGCCATGAAAGTAAAGATTCACTGGCTTGAAGAATAGTGCCTTCAAGTATCATATTTGCACATGTTGTGA